>NC_054706.1:20974874-21231089 GCF_016097555.1 Gigantopelta aegis
CTTTATTTCTTCGGGTACTCATTCGCCTTTCAACTGGGAAGAAAGGAAAGAAACAAATGTTTTATTTAACAAGACATTTTATTTTCGGTTATATGGCGTCAGACATATGGCAAAGGACCATACATATATTGAGAGAGGAAACCCGCTGTCGCCACTTTATGAGCTTCTCGTTTCGATTAGCAGCAAGGGATCTTTTATATGCACCATCCCACAGACGGGATAGTACACACCACTTGTGGAGCACTGGCTGGAACGAGAAATAGCCCAATAGGTCCATCGACGGTTATCGATCCTAGACCGACCGCACATCAAGCGAACGCGTTACTACTGGTCTACGTTCCGCTACCCTCCCCCCCTTTTAAACTGGGAGGTCAAAAGAATATTATGACCATCTTAGGTGGCAATTCTCACCTCACACCATCGTTTTCGATGTCTATTGAAATGTTTTCTCTGTGTATTTATTACATATAAGTTGGCCTATGTTTTTATAAGCCACAAACCTAGGTACATCGAAATACGTTTTACCGTATCTCCGTAAAACATCACATTTTACAGTTAACAGCATTTACTATATCTAAATATGTTTTATCACTGCAGTAGTAAAACATAATATTTTACAGGGCTGAACTCTATTCACAACAAAGGAGTCACGGTTGCCACCGGTCGGCCATTAATTAGAAGTGTTAATTCAGCCAATAAACCAATAACGGCAGTTGATTCAACAGATAAAGTCCGCGCTAGGTTCTAACAGTTCCATTCTCGGCTAATCTCGATAAATCACCACGTTCAATTGGCGGTGATTGTCGTCAGTACCAAACTCGAGCACTGAGGTTCATATTTTTATTTCACTGGGCTATGCACGAGCACGGGTTAGCAACAATATAATAAGACCAATTAGATATTGCCAAAACCTACGGCTAAACCCTACAGCTGAACCCTACAGCTGGCGGTTCCTGGGGATTTTTTTTTTTGTATGATGCGAGACCGACTTGACCAAGGGAGTTGAACTGTTCGTACACTTTTGATGACCCATGTACTTGTAGTCGCTCGTTAGTATACATTTGTTCATGGAAAAACACATCTGAGTTGGATCATTGTTTGTGTATCTGGCTGTTGTGTATACGTTTGTATACACTTTAGAAGGTGTTATGGCGGCACATTAGGCCTACTTAGCTTCTGTTCAGACAAACAGGAAACAAACTGAATTAAGTGTGGCGTGTCTTTTGGGGATAAGTTTGGCCGCATGTACACAGTGGAATAAAGACCGAAATCGGACTTAGCAAATGGGGGGTATTTTGGGATTCAAGTAGAATTTATGTTTTATTTTATTTTAATTATTTATTATTATTATTTTTTAAATAATAAATAAAACGCAATGGTAGAGTCCTGTCCATCCGTCCGTCTGCCCCTTTCTTATTCTGCATACAAACATGACTATCGATCCTTATGTTCATTGATTCGTGTCCATCCATCGATCCAAAATTCCCTTCTTCCATCCATCTATCCATCCATCCATCCTTGCATGGCATCAGTGGCGTAGCGTGGGCGGGGCCACCGGGCGGTTGCCCTGGGCACAAAATTCCGGTCCACTGGTTAGGTGGCGCAATACTTGCTATGCCCCGGGCGCTGGCAACCCACGCTACGCCACTGCATGATGGCATACATTCATGGCATTCAAGACATCCGTCTGTCTATTCATTCTACCCCAAAATCCACTCACCGTCCCACCCATCCGTCCACTCACACATCCATTAATTCATTCATCCATCCATCGTATATCCATCCACCCAAATCTACTCATTAATTCTCCCACCTATCCATCATAAACCCACACAACCCACTCGTCCAAAACACATCCATCCATCCACCAGAATCTACCCATTCATCATCCCACTCATCCATCCATCCATAGTCCATATAAATATATTAAAACCCCCACATACACCTAAATAACAACCATCACTCCAAAAGCCTAAAAGTATTCCATTCTAATAAATTTGATCATGAACATCATACGTATGACCATAAATATATAAATAATAATAATTTAAAAAAGTAACAACAAATAACAGTGATGATAATTATGATGACGATCGTGATATCGGCCGAATAATTGAATTATACTTGCCGTATAATAAATCCGTATAATAAACAAGTCAATAATTCAAGGCATTTTATACATAGAACTTAATTACTGCAAGATCAAGTAGTCCGATTAACTATTATAATAAATAGACACAAATACAGCGATACATATTTATTTATTAACCGTAAATTCTGAACAGTGCCGTCAAGTGCAAATAGCTTCAAAGGGAAGTAATGAACACGTCACATTTCAGGTATTCCCTGACTGGAAACTCACCTTTGACTACTCCCACTTTACCTGAAGCAATAACCAATCAGCGACGTCGTCCCAAGCACGTGATTCGCCAAACGAACACAAAGCGGAGTACCTGTTGTCGGTACACTGCGATATCGTGAATTAAATTACAAGGTGATCTAATTATGGATTAAGTGATTGCTTTCGAGAATCCGAAAACAGGGTCGGAACCTTTAGATTGTGACACGGACAACATTCAAAGGACGAGAACAATTTTATCGTACACCGAAAAACGAAGTGACAGTGTTGTTAGCTTCCATCGATCCATCATGGCGTCGCAGTAAACTTCCGACCAAAACTTGTTGAACTTAGGAATTTAAAACAGATCGAACGTCGAGGTATACGTGTGAATATTGTAATTGGATTATGAAGTGACAATAGCAGTTTGTTTCCACTGTAATTTATCCATAAATTTGTGTTCGATTTAAAATCAGGACTATTTGAAATTGAAACCCCATACAGTCGCTAGACGGACACTTGTTTCATAATCATATTTTTTTTTTCACGATTGATAAAATTGATGTTGCTATGAAGTATAATTAAATCAACATTTTGAAAAAAAATTTGCAAGTGTTTTGAAAGGCAATGGACCCGTAGACATTGCATGATGAGAATGAACATATTCGTTCTTGTGAAGAGGTGAAGATGATGAAAGTAAAAAGGATTTACACATCCAGCCTACCAAGAAAGAAATTGTACCTGATCTTCATTTTATGTGTCATTCTCGTGACGGACATTAAATCTGAGGAAGGTAAGACTAGAGTGGAAGATTTCGTTATATGTTTGTTTATTTATCATTTAATTAGATATATGAAAATATAAATGAATCGTCTAGACCACCTTGTTTTTATAACAACCACCTGTTGGTAAAGTACAGATGCAAGTAGTGCACGGGCACGTTAAGTCAATACTTTTCTTAATGTGCACGGCGAGTTGCTTCCCTCACTTGGCAAATTAAAAATGTGGAGATATTTTTTGAGGTTGTCGTTGAAGATTTATTTTGTTAATGATGCAAGTACTTCAATCAGAATTTTGTGAGTATGGTAGGTTATACATTTTTGGTTTGTGTGTCCATTTGTTGCACTATTTCAGTTGAGAAAAGGTTGAAACATGGTTGAATACAGGCTGTATATATAGGGTATGTAACAAGATCCGGATGTAGTAAGAACCACACTTACTACGTCCCTCCGGACTAAGTTGAAAGATAATCTATAATCTTATTAAATATGGTATCTGCATAGATATAGACTTCATTTTACAGAGGTAAGAATAGATCAACATGGTCAAACCTTCTTCAGGCCTATATAGGGTACCTTTAATATCGTCACGTATGTGTAAACATTTTACATACAGTTAACTGTGTCAAAAACTATCATTGATACATGTTTTTAATACAGAATCAATTAGCTTGAGAGAAATCTGTCTAAACCAACACTCTGTGCATATGAACACATTTTGTCAGTTCCATATATATATATATATATATATATATATATATATATATATATATATATATATATATATATATATATATATATATAGACACATACACACACACACACACACACACACACACACACACACAGAGACAGAGTAAAACCCCACCTAACGACCACCCTGGTACTAAGGCCACCCTGCTATAAGGACCAATATTTTAAAGACCGGAATATTTCCTTGTTATTTTATAGTAAAACTACCCCAGTATTAAACCCACCCTGGTATTATGGATTACGACCAGTAAAGTCAGACCCAATGGTCGTTTTCAGTGCATTTAGACCCCAGAAACGTGACCAGAAGCATTTACTTGTCATGTCACATAAGTGACAAACAACAAATAAATTGGTAAAATCTCGCCTAGTTGTCCATGCTATGGTGTTAATTGCAGGTATATGTGTTGTTCAAACTAGCAGTTAAATAGTCTTATATATGTATTTAGTTCAAAAGACAAAGGTATTACGTTTGAACTGGGAAGTCATAATTAATTTCTGGAAGGTGCGGCGCACAATCATTTTATTGTATAACCTGCGCACAGTAATGTTTTTTTATATTGAAAATAAATGCTATTCCATCCTAGTACTTTATTTTTCATAGAAACTGACAACAAATGCGACGATTAGCTGAGATCAGCAGTGAGACAGAATTCACATGTCCTAAAATGTCGCGAGGGTGTCATTTGTCTAGACAATTGTTAATCTCTATTGTGTAATAATTAAGAAAAAGAACGGGTCCAAGCTCACCAATAACTGAATATATATATATATATATATATATATATATATATATATATATATATATATATATATATATATATATATATATATATATATATATAAATTCACAGCTAAGGTGCAGTTTTCTTTTAAAAATGTAAGACATACCTAATATTTGACAAATGTTTGAGAAAGTCACTAGCCCTCACAGTGCCCTATGTAATAATAAATAGCAATACAGTTGATAATTTCCTCTAGTCCAGACCAAAAATTTACTAGCGGGGCCTGAGGGCTAGTGGATTTGTGAAACCTTGCATTCCTAACCAATTACTTGTAGTATAGTGAAAATATAACACTTGGTAAAAAAGAAATTGCATGAGCTTGGTTACAAGACTGGTGTGTATTATCCTGTCTGGGTGTGAAAGTGCATATACCATACTACTAATTTGTACTGAATTGTGCTCCATATCCATTTTTTTTTTTTTTTTTAAATGTATTTTCCGGGAGAGTATGACCCAACTGCCCCCCAAAAACTCGCCACAGACTGGCACAGTCCACCACCCTACAGTGTACACATTATTAGAACTGCAATGCGTCTTTTGTAAGACTATAAGAGTAGCCTGCATGGACTTGCTTGCTGCAAAAAATGATTACTGCAGACAATTTAATAATTGTATTAAGCCAGCCATGCAGTGTTCTACAGCTGCTATATTGGAGGATGCTGTGTGTACTGCTACTACTACTATCAGCATTCCCAATTTATACTTGTCTGTTCTGACATGTGAAAATACATGTACGCTCAGACAAGCAAAATGTATTTCAGTGGTATCTGGTGGACAAGTTAAAATTTACAAACTACATGTACTGAAAGAAAAGAAAGAAAGAAATGTTTTATTTAACAACACACTCAACACATTTTATTTAAGGTTATATGGTTAAGGACCACACAAATATTGAGAGAGGAAACCCGCTGTCCCCACTTCATGGCTACTCTTTTCGATTAGCAGTAAGAGATCTTTTAATGCACCATCCCACAGACAGGGTAGTACATACCACAGCCTTTGATATACCAGTTGTGGTGCAATGGCTGGAACAAGAAATAGCCCAATGGGTTCACTGACGGGGATCGATCCCACACCGACCGCGCATCGAGTGAGCACTGTACCATATAAAAGATCCCTTGCTGCTAATCGAAAAGAGTAGCCCATTTCCTTCATTCATTTCATCTTATTGTCATGCTTATATCCAATTAAGGTTCAAGCACGCTGTTCTGGGCATGCCTCAGCTAACTGTCCAAGACAGTTGGTTAGTGGTCAGTGAGAGAGCAGGGGCTGTTTTGGCCGTACACCTACCCATTGTCAATTTGAGTTGTTAAAACTCGTTCCGGACTACGAACCAGTACCTACCAGCCTTAAAGGCATACTGTCACAGACCACTGACCTATTGATTGGTCTAACAAAGTATTACCTGAACAAATATAATCTGAGTTGTCCCTAAATGTACTTTATTCAACCATCTTCATAACCACCATACTCCATTTCTTAATGATATTTTGTGAAAGTAATTGAATTATGGCAGTGGTCCATAATTCAACTAAAATTGCCGAGAGGGTTGACATGGATTTCACTCCATCATGGTTCAGTTAAAGTGATGCAGTAGCTAAATTTGGTTTCCAACAGTTAATGTAATTTTTAGTTATTATCCATTTTTAGAAAAATAAGGTTCTTAAATCCGTGACAGTATGCCTTTAATTAAGTCTGAAATTGTAAAATATTGTAATGTTATAGATATTGTTGCATTCCCTGTTATAAATATAATCTTATGCTTCCAACCCAAAATCTGGAATCATGCTAGTGCTATGTATTCGCAGCATGATACAATGAAAACGGTACTCGTTGTAATCGTCTGGTGAACTAGTGACAAATTCTGCTTGTTGCTATCAGTGATCATGTCTGTGAGAATGCTCAGCAACAATATATAATCAGTAATATTATATGTGGCAGGAGCAGCTTGAGTCTCCTCTCGCTGCGAAGACCGAATTAGACAATAAATAAAAGTAACTATGGATTGAAATGTATGGGTATCGTTAACCAGACATTCCTTGCCTTGCATTAACCCATTAACCCCTGCTTTGTAGATAACGGGGAAGAGACACCTGTTTCCAGGACAACATGTTGAATCCATCCATTTGATTAAAAGATGAAAATAGCATTTTGTGACTTTTCATTAATGCTGCAGTGTGTTTTAGTTCATATGAGGGGTGGGATGTAGTCCTGTGGTGAAGTGCTAGCTTGATGTGCTGTCAGTCTGGGATTGATCCCCATTAGTGGCCCATTGGACTATTTCTCGTTCCAGCCAGTGCACCATGACTGGTATATAAAAGGCTGTGGTATGTGTTATTCTGTCTGTGGGATGATGCATATAAAAGATCCCTTGCTGCTACAAATATAGCAGGTTTCCTGTCTATCTCTAAGACTATATGTAAAAATTACCATATGTTTGACATCCAATAGCTAATGATTAATAATCAATGTGCTCTAGTGGTGTCGTTAAACAAAACAAACTCTTTTTTAGTTCATATGTTACTAATAATATTATTGAGCAAAATTTTAAATAGATAATTAATCAAGAAATCTTTCTTTTCTCTCAGAGATATTTTTACATGTGTGTGCCATTCTTTGATTCTTTTCATATCTCTGTCATCTTCAATCTAGATCATTAATTACTTAAAATACATTAGGAATGGGACTAAATGGAATAGATCATAAAATGTGTCCATCAAGTTCCCATTTCCCATTCAAACCAATGCATAAATACTGGCATATAAAAATTCACGACATGTGCTGCATACATGTACCTTTGTGTATATGCAGCAGTGTACATAAAATGTAAGTTGGTTACTGATTGGGATATATAGCAGGTCTATTGCAGATGGCACTTGACAAATTTGCCAACTGTGAATTCAGGATGGAGTGCGAGTGCGAATAATTTTTACATGCTCATATACCACTAGAGTTTCGAGCATGTCCGTCCCGGGGCCTGTCTCTGGATAGCCAGTGGCTTGTTCCGGGACAGATTCAGGATGGAATCAAAATGATTCCATCACATTTCTCCTTCCAAATGTATATTTTCTTGTTTGTTTAAAAGATGATTGCACTTCACCAGTATGTGGTGTACTATCAGAATACACTGACAGTACTAGCTACATGTAGCCTTGGAGTAGCCTATATCAGTATGAAAAAAAAGCAGGTTTCTTTTTTCATTCACAAGATCAATTGTAGCAAAGTTCTGCCAAAGGGAGAGGATTTTGGGGTCGAAACACCCCTGCTCAAACAAATTTAGTTTTTTTTAATGTACTTTCTAAAACTTCGCTCCCAATAGTCTTGACCCCTTCCTGAACAATTTTCTGTCTTCTATTTGCTGATCATTAAACCATGTGCATAGGTAGTATACATTCCTTTCTTTTTAATTTATAAACCTTGTTCAGATAAAATTTGAAGTAATTAAATCTATCTGCAATTTATTTTTGGAAATCGACCATGATGGCAATACTCTAACCCAGCACAGAGACTTGTTAGTGTTGCTCGAGAAGAAAAATATTGAAACACAATTAAAATAAATCCTTTATCCTAATCTCTATTATCAAGTTTGATTCAGAGAATTTAAACCCATTGAAACGTTTCCACATCAGTTACGACTGAACAAATTCCACAGTGATGATTGTTAAAGGACAATCAATTTGTAGGTGTTTCGCTCCGCAGCAGCAAACCATTAAAGTGGATTGGCCACTGAAAGCTCCCTCTTTTAGCCATTGTAGGGTGCAGTCAGATTGCATTTGGATGGGAATTGTATCCTGTGCCGAGTGCAATTTAAGAAAGGGATGCTTTAGCCAGTGCCCTGTCTCCCGAGACACATTAATTAACGCAGCAGAGAATTAGTTTTATGAGAAGATGCTGTCAAAGTGTCGTGGAATTGCTGCATACAAAAATAATAATCAGATAACCCAATCAATGTTTATTCCAGGATGTCAGGGTCTGTTGTTTACTGGCCATAGCAGAGATTTCATTTTGTGAGGAGCCGAAGGAGAGAGAGAGAGAGAGCAGGAGAGTTACAATTTGGTTTTGTTTAACAACACCACTAGAGGACATTGATTTATTAATCATGGGCGATTGGATGTCAAACATTTGGTAATTCTGACATATAGTCTTAGAGAGGAAACCTGCTATATTTTTCTGTTAGTAGCAAGGGATCTTTTATATGCACAATCCCACAGACAGGATAGCACATACCAGGGCCTTTGATATACCATTTGTGGTGCACTTGTTGGAATGAGAAATAACCCAATGGGCAGCAGCCGAGATACACAGAAAGAGAGCACAGAGAGAGAGAGAGAGAGAGAGAGAGAGAGAGAGAGAGAGAGAGAGAGAGAGAGAGAGACACCACACAGAGAGACAGAGAGAGAGAGAGAGAGAGGGGGGGGAGAGAGAGATAGAGAGCACAGAGATAGAGAGAGAGCACAGAGATAGAGAGAGAGAGAGAGAGAGAGAGAGAGAGAGACACCACACAGACAGAGAGAGAGAGAGAGGGGGGGAGAGATAGAGAGAGAGCACAGAGAGAGAGAGAGACACCACACAGACAGAGAGAGAGGGGGGGGGGAGAGAGAGAGCACAGAGAGAGAGAGAGAGAGAGAGAGAGAGAGAGCTTGGTTGTGGTTTGTGTCAGAAATTATTTAAAGTCTATTGTGTTTAACGAAGCCACTAGAGCACATTGATTTATTAATCAGCAGCTGTTGAATATCAAACCTTTGGTAATTGTGACACATAGTCTTCAAATGAAACTTAATCAGAATCTGAATAATCTGATGTTTGACAACTAATAGCCAATTATTAATTAATCAATCTATTAGTGTGCTCGAGTGGTGCCATTAAAGAGAGCAAACGTTAGTTAACTCATCCCCAGTGACTTCGGCTTGCCTAGAGTTAGAGCTGTGGGCTAGTTTTACTTGTAGTTTCTTTCCATATACCTAAAAGAATTTGTAAATGCCAAATTAGCCAATTGCTAATTAATTTTAGCTAATAAAATATTTCTTAACATTAACCTCATTTTCAAAGAAATAAGTACTCTGATATATACAGTAGAATCTTGTTGGGTTGAACTCTAAGGATCGAATATACTGCAACACTCAAACAAATAATGAAGACACGAGTTACACTTACACAATGTTGACCGAATGGATATGTCGAACTACACAGGGGCTGGGGATCTGCAGATAAATGATACCATGTTGCTCTAATACACGGGGGGCTGGGGATCTGCAGATAAATGATACCATGTTGCTCTAATAGTATACACGGGTGGGTGATCTGAAGATAAATGTTACCATGTTGCTCTAATACACGGGTGGGGGATCTGCAGATAAATGATACCATGTTGCTCTAATAGTATACACGGGTGGGTGATCTGAAGATAAATGTTACCATGTTGCTCTAATACACGGGTGGGTGATCTGAAGATAAATGTTACCATGTTGCTCTAATACACGGGTGGGTGATCTGAAGATAAATGTTACCATGTTGCTCTAATACACGGGTGGGTGATCTGAAGATAAATGTTACCATGTTGCTCTAATACACGGGTGGGGGATCTGAAGATAAATGTTACCATGTTGCTCTAATACACGGGTGGGGGATCTGCAGATAAATGTTACCATGTCGCTCTAATACACGGGCGGGGGATCTGCAGATAAATGTATTGGGGTAAAATATTATAGGACAAGGAACGACTATTTGCTAATATGTTTTAAAAAACAATGTCTCATTGATATACATGTACACGATACAGTAAAATGCATTTACTCATTTTAGAGCTGGAAAGTATTGAAATTTGAGGTTCATTATCAGTATTTGTTTGGTGATTTACCTCGGTATTGATATAGTATTCGGTATCGACACAATACCATTTCCAATACCAATATCGAGCAGTATTTTCAGTATACTCTCCTTTAAATACATGCTTGCGTTAAGGCTTTCCCACTAATTTCATCTAAATAAAATAAAATTCCATACACAAGGCTCTCCCATTTTGCGTTCGTCAGATATATTGTTAGTGCTTTACTAAATGGCGGTAAACATTTTTCAATACCACATTTTCAATATTTTGAAATTTGTGTGTACAGTAAATTGGTATTGACATGATACTGATTCAGAACGGTATATATATATACACTGTATACCGCCCAGCTCCAACTCATTTACTTAGTGTTTGCCAGGAATTAAAAAAAGTGATAGCTTGCACTGTTGTTCACACTTGCCTGGAAAATGTTTAGGTAAGTGGCAAATTGATCACTTTACATAAAGTTACAGTACATATTTTACTGAATTTTGTTCCAAACTTCCTGTGATTGCGTGTACCTAGAACCAATTCAGGAGTGATCTTCAGCTTGCACTTCACTTCATAATCTCCTGAAATTTTTTTAAGTGATTGAAAAATGACATCTTACAATACATATTTTTCAAAATTTGGTTTCAAACTTCCCGTGATTGCGTGTACCATGTACCAGGTCAGGAGTGATCTTCAGCTCACATTGATTTTGCTGATGGCGATGAAGTCGCATCACTTCTCAGGAGGATGCCTTATCACTGAGCTAGAAATGAGATGTAAAGCTCAATAGGGCATATATATAGGAATTATCTTAAACACTGGAAAGATAAAAGATGGCTTGCTACTAATGGAAAAAGGGTAGCGTATTTCCCCTATAAGACTATATGTCAAAATTACGAAATATTTGACATCCAGTAGCCGATGAAAAATAAATCAATGTGCTCTAGTGGTGTGTTTAAACAAAACAAACTTAAACTTCACAAAACTATAAAGTCTACTCAAGGCTCTAATCAAAGTTTGTTTGTTTTGTTTATTAATCATCGGCTATTGGATGTCAAATATATGATCATTTTGACACAGTCATAGAGAAGAAACCTGCAACATTTTCCCATTAGTAGCAAGGGATCTTTTATATGCACCATCCCACAGACATGATAGCACAAACCATGACCTTTGGTATACCGCTGCTGTGTTGCACTGGCCCGAAGGAGAAATGGTCCAAATGGCCCACCGATGGGTATCGATCCTAGACCGACCACGCATCAGGCGCATGCTTTACCACTGAGCTACGAAGCTCTTTGTTTATATACAAGCAGCTTAATTACTAGTAGTCTCTAGATTTTAATAAAATTGTGAGCCTAGTATATATCAAAGGCCATGGTCTATATATACAAATTGTATGTATGCTACATGTATGTTGGGTATAGAGGTGGCGGTAAATGTAATTAAAACAATTCTTGCAGCTTATATAAGCATAAAAATAGCCAAATGGTATTCACAAGTTTCTACTCATTCTTTGGACCATGCAGGTATCACAATTAATATACGTGTATTAATCACAAATTAGATACTGACTGACAATGTGATATATGGTGTTAACAGCTCCTTCCTCTCCTTTTTACCACTGAGCTACATGTAACATGCGTTCCCACCCCATTCTAGTTATCTGTAGACAGCTAATTTAACAGTCTACATATTTGACAGGTTGACAAATCGGGTGAAGCTAGCGGAATATACTATTACAGGTATACAATAACGGTATGTACATTGTACATTCAAGCAAATTTTGCTATTGAAATTTAAATTACTATATTTTAAATCGGGTAATACCATACAGGTGACCTACATACATGTATGAGTATGATATTATTTACACAGCTATTTTAGAGAACACTTGTCTGATTTTGATATCGTATTAAAATATCCAACCAGGCTTTTTGTCTGCCAGAAAACCAATCATAAGTGTTCCTATACTATACGATGTAGCAAAACTCGCCTTGTACATTGCCAAATTAGCCAGTTGTTAATTTGTATGCAAACTGGCTATAAAATTTAGTCTTTGGCTAATAACATATTCCTCGGATAAACCACATTTTAATTAATTTCAAGGAAATACTAGGTTCATTTTTGAAAATTGGCTAAACCAAATTTGTTTCCATGTGAGCCCTGCTATAGTTCTTCCCATGCACAGAGAACTCTGTTTTAATACTTTTAGTTTTCTTCTTACGTCAAAATCATTTTTCATGGAGGCTGGGAAGGTGCTTGTAGGTTTAAAATCTTTTGAAAATGGACAGTTGCATTTCATGTTATTTGGCAGATTTTGAGAAGTAGTTCTCTTACTATAATCTTTTTAAAAATTACAACAATGTATCCATTAATTTCCAAGATTTTAAGGTACATACATGCAATTTTACTCTTCATTCCGTAGATGGCAGAAAGCATGCCAAGATGTTGGGATACTGATTAAAAGACTTGCATACATCATCTAATTGACTTCTCCATGGTGACAATTAACCTAGATGTCACATGAAAACTGTCCACTGAAATACATACGCACTGCAAAAACTAATTGCTACCTACATGTATGATACCTATGTGTAGATATGTTTTGTTTGGAAATGATGTTTAAATGTGTTAGAACGTATACATGTAAGAAATAGAATATTACACTCATCCATTAGGTACTGTTGATCTTACTGCTTTGAAATAACAATGCTTACTAAATGTAAAATGTGTATAAATCCTAATGCAATAAATTAAGACTTTTTTAATCCTATGCCAAAGCTAGCTAACTCAGTCCAGTGTACATGTATGTAAACAGCCTCCTACTCTTAAGGGAGGGACGTAGTCCAGTAGTAAAGTGCTCGCCTGACATGCGGTCAGTTTGGTATTGACCCCCGTCGGTGGGCCCTATGGGCTATATCTTGTTTTAACCAGTGTACCACGACTGATACATGTATATCAAAGGCCATGGTATGTGCTATCCTGTCTGTGGGATGATGCTACTAACAAAAAAAAATTCTAGCATATAAAAGATCCCTTGCTACTAATGAACAAAAAATCAGTGTATTCAGTTTGACATCCAATAGCCGATGTTTAATAAATCAGTGTACTCTAGTGGTGTCGTTAAAAAACAACAACTTTGTTTTCCTACTCCAAAACTATACTGAAATAAGGGAACACACTTTAAGTAGTAACAGCAAATTACCAAATGTTTGACATCCAATAGCCGATGTTTAATAAATCACTCTAATTACCAAAACTTTGTTTTCCTACAAAACTCCAACTAAGCCGATGACATTTAATAAATCAATGTACTCTAGTGGTGTCGTTAAAAAAACAACAACTTTGTTTTCCTACTCCAAAACTATACTGAAATAAGGGAACACACTTTAAGTAGTAACAGCAAATTACCAAATGTTTGACATCCAATAGCCGATGTTTAATAAATCAGTGTACTCTAGTGGTGTCGTTAAAAAACAACAACTTTGTTTTCCTACTCCAAAACTATACTGAAATAAGGGCAAATTATCACACTTAGCCGATGTTTAATAAATCAATGTAGTAAAAAACAGCAAAAACTTACCACAATGTTTACCAAATGATCAATAGCCAATAGTGGTGTCGTTAAAAAACAACAACTTTGTTTTCCTACTCCAAAACTATACTGAAATAAGGGAACACACTTTAAGTAGTAACAGCAAATTACCAAATGTTTGACATCCAATAGCCGATGTTTAATAAATCAGTGTACTCTAGTGGTGTCGTCATTACTGAAATAAGGGAACACACTTTAAGTAGTAACAGCAAATTAAAAAACTCTAGTGGTGTCAAAAACTATACTGAAATAAGGGAACACACTTTAAGTAGTAACAGCAAATTACCAAATGTTTGACATCTTGTTTTAAATCAGTACTCCAAAAAACTATCCAAAACTATACTGAAATAAGGGAACACACTTTAAGTAGTAACAGCAAATTACCAAATGTTTGACATCCAATAGCCGATGTTTAATAAATCAATGTACTCTAGTGGTGTCATTAAAAAACAACAACTTTGTTTTCCTACTCCAAAACTATACTGAAATAAGGGAACACACTTTAAGTAGTAACAGCAAATTACCAAATGTTTGACATCCAATAGCCGATGTTTAATAAATCAGTGTACTCTAGTGGTGTCGTTAAAAAACAACAACTTTGTTTTCCTAGTACTTTAAGTAGTAACAGCAAATTACCAAATGTTTGACATCCAATAGCCGATGTTTAATAAATCAGTGTACTCTAGTGGTGTCGTTAAAAAACAACAACTTTGTTTTCCTACTCCAAAACTATACTGAAATAAGGGAACACACTTTAAGTAGTAACAGCAAATTACCAAATGTTTGACATCAAATGTTTAACATCCAGTGGTGTCGTAGCCGATTTAAGTTTAATAAATCAATGTACTCTAGTGGTGTCGTTAAAAAACAACAACTTTGTTTTCCTACTCCAAAACTATACTGAAATAAGGGAACACACTTTAAGTAGTAACAGCAAATTATTGACTACAACCGTAACAGTTATTAACACTCATCCATAGTGGCAGGAGGAATTGGACCTTTACTGACATTCAGCGTCATATTAGCGATATTCAGTCACACATTATAAGTTCGTATTTGATACAATATTACCATAACAGTTACTATGCTGGCAGTGAATTAAATTTTATCTAAAATGTCACATGTTCCATTATTGTCATATAGATTTTCTGTTGCTGTTCATGTAATATAGATTTTAATAACTATTCCTGACCCTAGGCTACAGATGCTCTACATTTCTACATTCAGGCTTTACGGTTTAAAAGCTGTCGGTTACCAAATGTGAATTTAAAGTTGAATATGGTGAATTTGTTCTATTATATAAATTCGGTAAACAGGTATTAAAAAAGCATGTATATAATATATATCCTTTGTAGATCTACTATCGTTTTGTCTAGTTAGGCTACTTGGTACATGAATTTGGTTAAACATGACCAAATTGGCCGACTTCCTAATACTGTTAAGGATCCAGCTTGCACCAAGTGTTTACTTATTGAATCAATCTCGTTTTGGCATGCATACAATCTGGGGCGGGATTTATCTCAGTCTGTTGAATGATCACTTGGGGTGCTTGCATTGCAGGACCGAACCACCTCCGTGGATCCATTCAGCTGATTGTTTTTTTTCTAGTTCCAACCAGTGCACCACAACTGGACAAAGGCCATGATATGTGTTTTCCTGTTTTGGGGAAAGTGCATATGAAAGATCCCTTGCTGCATTAGAAAAAATGTAGCAGGCTTCCTCTGATGACTACGAGTCGGAATTACCAAATATTTGACATCCAATTAATCAATGTGTTCCAGTGGTGTCATTAAACAAAACAAACTTTTTTAACTTTGTACATTTATGTTTGATTTACATTTACAATCATTGACAGACAGTATATTTATGTCTGGTTTACATTTACAATCGTTGACATGCAGACAGTATATTAATGTCTGGTTTACATTTACAATCATTGACATGCAGACAGTATATTAATGTCTGGTTTACATTTACAATCGTTGACATGCAGACAGTATATTAATGTCTGGTTTACATTTACAATCAATGACAGACAGTATTTGTTTTGTGTGGTTTGCATTTCAATTGTTGAGAGACCTAGTTCAATGTAGATGCTCTACAACAGATCAGCAACGCTGAACAGGTTTCAGCTTCCTCGGTCTGTCTCTGAACCAATACAGGATCCAACACAAATGTCTGAAATTGTGTGGGTTTTGTGTTTTGTCAGTCGCCATCCTGCGACAAATATTTTTAGTTTGTTTGTTTTGTTTAACGGCACAACTAGAGCACATTTATTTTTTAATCATCAGCTATTTGTTGTCAAACATTTGGTAAATCTAACATATAATCTTATAGTAAGAGAAACTTACATTTTTTATTAGTAGCAATCGATCCTTTATATGCACTCTCCCACAAACAGGACAGCACATACCACATTTGCCACAAATTAAGACCAGTCATGGTGCACAGGTTGGGTTGAGGAAAACCCAATGAGAGAATGGGTCGACTGATGTGGTTTGATCCTGTAACACGAGCACCTCGGCCAAGCACTCTGCTGACTGAGCTAGACCCTGTCCTGACTTCATGCTTAGAATTGTAATATTTTTTGTTAGGAATGACTGGGTTGGTATTTAAGTTCAAATGTTCACAATAATTAGTTTTATGCTGGTATACTCTGCCAAGCTTCCATACATGTACATGTATGTGATAGCCTAGGAATTAGACCGTAACAAGCTATGTCGCAGTGATAATTATGTTGTGCCTGAAATAAGATATTCTGAAATTAAGCATGCCCAAATTACAATGTACATAAGTGCATGTATGCATGTTGACAACTAAACCAATTTAACACAGACCACTAAATATTTTAAAGCTTAATTAACCATTAACAGATAAGAGTCTGGTTGGTTCCTCTTACTTCCAACTATTTTTTGCATTTTTGCACTTAGAAAATACCTTGTTGTTCTCAGACCCACCTCATACACACAAACTGCCTAAATAAGAGATCTATAAAGCCCTGTCTAGAAATATAAATCTTATTTAATGCATCGGAAGATGATTTGTTTGTTATCTTGATGGAATCGGTCAAAACCGTCCAAGGCTAATTGTCTTTATCTCTTTTCATATTTATCATTATACTGTGTACCGTATTTCACTAAATAACGGATTTAAGCATTGAACTGGTACATGAATGCATACATGTGTGCCTGCTACTGTTAGCTTGTAGATTTATATGAAGCTAAACTGGCAAGATTTTTTTACCCAGAGGTTTTTCTGTCAGTTCCAATTGGATTTTCTATATTGTGTTACTAGTAATTTAATAGTATGAAGATAATTGGCTAATCGATGAAAGGACCTTTCAGAAGTGAAATGCTTTTTTATTGATGTTTTATAGGTAATTGGCTAATGTGCATGATTCATTGGCAGTTTTGAGGTAACATGTATTAATAAAAATGGATTTAATAAAAAGAGAAAAAAAAGTTTAACATTATTTCTTAAATATTATGTGCTTTAAAAATTGATATTCTATTAAATTAAAAGAAAATTTGGAAACACTGATACTTGTTAAGTACTGTCATTTTGAACACTGGGTTTAAAAACATAAATTTAATATCAAGTACAATTTAAAAAAAGAAGAAAATCATGAGATGCTTGATTTGAACCATTGATTTTTCTACATGTAACTGTATTTTCAGATCTTCACTACTTTTTCTTATAAATTTCTTGTAGTTAACTCCGAATTATATATGGCTAATGGAAATCCTGGAAAGTTATGAAATTTTGAATTGAATCATGAACAGTCATTGAAAATACTAATATATATATTTTTTTTTTCATTTAAAAGACTACACAAAGAGATCAGCAGTTCTCGTCAAAATCCTTGAAATGTTATTCGATCATGCTGAGGATAACAGAAAAATCTTTAAACATCCTAAAAGAGGTCATGTTAAACGCCTTTGAGAAAGTCATTGAAAGTCGTGCCATTCAGTTGGTAACAGAGTGTACGAACCCTCTAACTTGTATTGCCTAATAGAGCTTTCCGAATTACATTTAACCCTGAACATTTGAGTGACATGTAACTGCTCAATTATGGGTGCTAAGGTTCGTATTAAAGGCACGATCCAAAATAACATTGCCGTTTCTGTACACAGCCTATTAACTTTTCCCTATCTCTGGGGAAATCAGTTTTAGATCAATTGTCAATGCACAAGCTTGCGTCACTTAAAGTCCTATTGTGTGTGTCCTGAACAAATTTGAAGTTTACGGCAGTTTGTTTATGGATTTTTATGCCCCTGTTACAGCCAGAGCTGTTCTATTTTGAAAGTTTGGTGGTTTTTCTTCTGACCTTATTTGGTTTTTTGTGCTTTGAGAGACATTGGCTTTGCCTGTAGTTCAGTGACCAGGGCATTCTAAAATCGTTTTAGCGAAAGAAAACAAAATTTGGATGTTGAACTTTTTAAAAGTATAAGTAAGATTGTTTTTTTCCCCCATTTTTTTTCTCCCATTTCCCCCCCCCTATTTCCTTCTTTAATTCCTATATATATTCACATATACAATAGTCTATATATATTGTAAAAGCATTTATTTGTTGAAAGGCAGTAAATCACTTCATGCTCCTGTGTTCCAGACCACGTTTGATAATTACTAAACAATAAATTACAGGTATGGTACATGTGTGTTTAACATCTAGCTAATAGATTCGAATAAACAAATGGTCATGTAATATTAAACAAGTAAACCATTACTCTTAACACTGTCATTAAGGGCGTTTCAGAACTGATAACATGAGAAAAGCAAGATACTTTTTTTGTATGCACACCATCCACAACATAACAGATATGAGAGAGAGAGAGAGAGAGAGAGAGAGAGAGAGAGAGAGAGAGAGAGAGAGAGAGAGAGAGAGAGAGAGACAGACAGACAGACAGAGACAGACAGACAGACAGACAGACAGACAGACAGACAGACAGACAGACATACAGACAGAGACACACACACACACAGACAGAGACAGAGACAGAGGGGTGTGTGTGTGAGAGAATAGAGAGACAGACAGACAGACAGACAGACAGAGAGATATTTGTTTTATTTAACAATTAATGCACTCCACACATTTTTATTATGGTACAGTTATCAGCCCTCTAGATTGTGACAGATGCAACCATTTTTTGCATTTGGGGACTAAAACATTTCATACTATCTATATAAAAATGCAAGTAGATGGAAAGGTTAACGTAGAGGGCTGGTTATATGTCATCAAACATATAGTTAAAGACCATAGCTGTTAGACGAAATTAGAGGAAACCTGCTACCATTCATTGGGCCACTCTTTTTGATTAGCAGCAAGGTTTCTTTTATATGTATCATCCAACAGATAGGATAGTTCATACTAGCTGGATTGACAAATAGCCCACCTTGTGGTGCATTGTGCTATTTCTTGTTCCAGCCAGTCTGCTATCCTGTTCATAATATGGTTTGTACAAAAGATCCCTTACTACTAATGAAAAAATGTAGCAGGTTTCCTCTCTGACTACAAACATATATGTCAAAATTACCAAATGTGTGACGTCTAATAATAAATCAATGTGTTCTAGTGGTGTTGTTAAACAAAGCAAACTTCAACTTTCGGAGCAAGTACATGTATGTATGCATAGATGATATTGCAGCAGACCCACCAGACAAAAATAATAATTAAATTATAGATACAGGTACATGTATACATGTACATGTACCTGTACCTGTAAGTCCTTACCCCAGGTATATAGACTAGTCCCTAGGCCCTGGTGAGTAAAAGTCCCAGGGTTAGTAATTCTGATTCTAATTTCGCCATGATAGTACTACAGGTATGATATATACACATCTAGGTAATGTGTGTACTTTAACTTGCATACTAGAACCCATATAGGTTTTATCTTCTCAGAATTCCACAATAGAAGGAGGACTAGTGATTGTTTCTGGGGTCTAGTAACTTTTCTAGACAACTAGTCCCTCAGATATATAAATATGTCTTAATTTCCACCCCTGTACCCTGTGGGGTTATATTGCTGGGTAAATTCGGGAAGTTACACTATTAATGACATCTTTCAGCTGATGTAAATTCGTTTTGAAACTTTCACAATCTGCTGATCATAAATTTGGGAAATTCAGCCATTTGTAATTCAATGTTCAATTATTATTTTTACTTACCTAAAAACAGAAAGAAAAAAGGTTGGCAATAATTGAATGCCGTTTTAAAAAATAATTGAATGTAGTAATGTACAATTTCACCCTTCAAAATTTGTGAGCGCAGTCAGTAGTTCCACTTCAAAAAGCTATTGCAAAATTGATCTGCAATGTCATTGGTATACATGTAATTGTACACTTAATCTTTTTTATTATCTCTACATGTACTTAACTGCTGTTGCAAAACTATCTAATTTTAAGGGCTGCATTTTGTTGTGTTGCACATATTACACTCTATACATGTATGTATCTACATGTATGATCCATATTTTCATGTTTGCAAGTCAGTCATGCATGTCGTATATATATATATACATTTCTATGTAGGTACAGGGTTTGCAGCTCGGTACCGGCTACCCCACCCAGAGCGAGTTTTAATGACTCAATGGGTAGGTGTAAGACCACTACACCCTCATCTCTCTCACTAACCACTAACCACTAACAACTAACTACTAGCTGAGGTGTGTGCCCAGGACAGCATGAATGAACCGTAACTGGATATAAGCAAGGAAATAAGTTAAAAAGAAATGAAATGAAGTACATGCAGTCACATTGTGGTGTGTGGATGTCACTTAGTATGTCATTATACAATACTTTAAACCTGACTCAGAATACTACGTGTTTACAGTGTAGTTTTCTTTCACTCTTGTTTGAGCTTATTGTTTACACTCCAAACACTTTTTTTGGAGAAGAAAGCACATCAGTTTCTTTTGAAAACCGTCCATACACTCCCAGCACCTGTATTTTTCTGACTGATTGTAAAATACAACACAATGAGGTAGCACTTGGGTGAGACATCCTATATACATTGACACTGTCTCGGTGAGTTTAAACTTTTCATATTCGTTTTGTCTCCTGTCAACAGTGGCCGAGTTGCACAAACAAAAGC
This sequence comes from Gigantopelta aegis, assembly GCF_016097555.1. NCBI lineage: Eukaryota > Metazoa > Mollusca > Gastropoda > Neomphalida > Peltospiridae > Gigantopelta > Gigantopelta aegis. The sequence continues at coordinate 20,996,033 of NC_054706.1, forward strand.
GATCAGTTTATTGGAGCATGTCAACTGCTGGTCTGTGATCTGGCGTTGTTGGTTTTGCCCTGCTCTGTTGTTTGCTCGTTTTAACTCCAGAAACATAACAATGTCCAATGAAGCCTCTGGGATCAACAGGCATTTGCTGATCGTATTGATTGAATGAGAGCGGAGTGTTTGTTTTTTGAAACAGATTGCACCATTTCTTGTGTTGTTTGGAGCTGAGGGGGCCATATGTAAACATACCATGACATAAGACTGAGAGAATGAAATGAAAAAAAGGTTAAAGGAATGATATTCTTGTATTGTTGGTTTTGGGTTGTTATTTATTTTCTTCCCACAAGTTATCAGAGATCCAGGTTTCAGACTGTTGGTGAAGTTACGGATATTGGTATCGATTTTAAAACTATTTTTTTTTGTTGGATGTGAACTTGTGATCCGAAAGAGCTACATGGACGTATTGATTCAAAGTATAATATATCTGCATGTGCTACTCGACTAACCATCTTGATAAAGTAGCTCAGCAGTAGATATTTCACTTACTTTGGGCGTGGGTGGAGTGTAACTCATTGGTACATGTAGATAGCTGGCCTGATGTGGGGTAGCTCAGTGGTAGATATTTCATTTGATGTGGGGATGGGTTGGTGGGTTGTAGCTGTGTAATAGATAACTTGCCTGATGTGGGTAGGTGGGTGAAGTATAGCCAGGGCTAGCTCTGGGTGAGCAAAACATTTCGCCAAATTGTTTATTAAACTTCAAAAATTGCAGAAATGAACAGTTTCTTTTTTTTAAATGTCAATTATTACATAAAATTATTTTGCCAAATTAAAATAAAATTCGCCAGCTGCTTTCAAAATTAGCAATTGCCGAATTTGGCAAGTGCCAGAGCCAGCCCTGAGTATAGCTGTATGGTACGTACTAGATCATTTACATGATGTGGGAGTGGGTGGGTGGGGCATATCTATAGCTCCGTGGTAGAGCACCACCATGATGTGGATGGTGGGTGGGTGGTGGAGCTGTGTGGTACTAGCACTCACATGATATGTGTGATTGAGTGGGGTGTATACCGGTAGATCAGTGGTAAATTGCTTGCCTGATTTATGTCGGTCTTATGGAGTGCTTACTTGGTGGGGTGGGGGTTAATAAGCGTATTGGTAGAGTGCTCAATGATGTGATAGATCAGTTACCCTCTGTGGACTAGGGTTTTTCTCAACCCCAAATGGTTCCCCACAACATCAACGGCAATTTAGGAAATGTAAATTATACATGTATAAAAGATCCCTTCTAAGTTATAAGTGGAAGTCGCCTATATGGCAGGAGATGAAGTGGGTTTCATTTCTTTCTATTGAACAAGTATCGAAAAAACCAGATGTTAGACACTTATAAATAGCTGTGGTTTAAAAATGTGTTAGGTGTCATTAAACAAATATTCCTTTCCTTTGATGCTGATAGTGAGAGGAGGAACAGGTGACGCCGCATGACAGTGCCTCGTACGAGAATAGCCGATTGCGTAGCAACCGATGAAATCATATTGTTTGTCTTGTCAAAGTCAACTATTATCGTAATACTAGGCACTCCTATTACGTGGACAATAGTGGCATTGTCTAAAGATGAAGTTTGTTTTGTTTAATGACACCACTAGAGCACTTTAATTTATTAATCATCGGCTATTGGATGCCAGGTGTTTTGGTAATTGTGACACATAGCTGAAACCCACCACATTTTTCATTAGCAGCAAGGGATCTGCCTTGTCTGGGCCAAGACGGCACATACACACAACTGTTCCCACCTATAGGCTTATACACAGCAGCCTAGGATTGATTGTTTAAAGGCCAAGACGGCACATACACACAACTGTTCCCACCTATAGGCTTATACACAGCAGCCTAGGATTGATTGTTTAAAGGCCAAGACCGCACATACACACAACTGTTCCCACCTATAGGCTTATACACAGCAGCCTAGGATTGATTGTTTAAAGGCCAAGACCGCACATACACACAACTGTTCCCACCTATAGGCTTATACACAGCAGCCTAAGATTGAATGTTTAAAGGCCAAGACCGCACATACACACAACTGTTCCCACCTATAGGCTTATACACAGCAGCCTAAGATTGAATGTTTAAAGGCCAAGACCGCACATACACACAACTGTTCCCACCTATAGGCTTATACACAGCAGCCTAAGATTGAATGTTTAAAGGCCAAGACCGCACATACACACAACTGTTCCCACCTATAGGCTTATACACAGCAGCCTAAGATTGAATGTTTAAAGGCCAAGACCGCACATACACACAACTGTTCCCACCTATAGACTTATACACAGCAGCCTAGGATTGATTGTTTAAAGGCCAAGACCGCACATACACACAACTGTTCCCACCTATAGGCTTATACACAGCAGCCTAAGATTGAATGTTTAAAGGCCAAGACCGCACACACACACACAACTGTTCCCACCTATAGGCTTATACACAGCAGCCTAGGATTGAATGTTTAAAGGCCAAGACAGCACACACACACAACTGTTCCCACCTATAGGCTTATACACAGCAGCCTAGGATTGAATGTTTAAAGGCCAAGACGGCACACATACAACTGTTCCCACCTATAGGCTTATACACAGCAGCCTAGGATTGAATGCTTAATGGCCAAGACGGAACACACACACACACAACTGTTCCCACCTATAGGCTTATACACAGCAGCCTAGGATTGAATGCTTAATGGCCAAGACGGAACACACACACACACAACTGTTCCCACCTATAGGCTTATACACAGCAGCCTAGGATTGAATGCTTAATGGCCAAGACGGAACACACACACACACACACAACTGTTCCCACCTATAGGCTTATACACAGCAGCCTAGGATTGAATGCTTAATGGCCAAGACGGAACACACACACACAACTGTTCCTACCTATAGCTTATACACAGCAGCGTAGGATTGAATGTTTAAAGGTTATAAAAAGTAAAGTTTGTTTTATTTAACGACGCCACTAGAGCACATTGATTTTTTATCTTATCATCGGCTATTGGACGTCAAACATATGGTCATTCTGACACTGTTTTTTGGAGGAAACCTGCTGTCGCCACATAGGCTACTCTTTTTACGACAGGCAGCAAGGGATTTTTTATTTGTGCTTCCCACAGGCAGGATAGCACAAACCATGGCCTTTGTTGAACCAGTTATGGATCACTGGTCGGTGCAAGTGGTTTACACCTACCCATTAAGCCTTGTGGAGCACTCACTCAGGGTTTGGAGTCGGTATCTGGATTAAAAATCCCATGCCTCGACTGGGATCCGAACCCAGTACCTACCAGCCTGTAGACCGATGGCCTAACCACGACACCACCGAGGCCGGTTTTAAAGGTTATAACTGCATAATACAATTAACAATAAAGCCAGACAGAAGCAAATGTTTTGGCAAGTTGTAGTGAGATATCAAGAGGCAGCATTATGTATTATGTCATTTCCAATAACGGCCATTTGAATTTTATACAAACATTTAGAAAATCCTGCATTAAAATAGTTTTTTGGCCAAGAGGAAACTGCAACATACATTTGGCTTAACTCCCTTGAATAGTGATGTAATTCATCCCCAAAATAGAAATAAACACATAAACTTAATTACATACATACATGTATACGTATATAGAAATGATAAATCGTCAGTTGGATATACTGTTAAGCAATCAACTGCTATATCATAGTATATGTATTACCGGTACATCATGAAAACAAAACAAACGGAAGATAGTGGAAGAAGAAAGTAAGGAGAAAAAGAAGACAATAAGTTAACACAAGCTTAGGTTCCTGCAGCAAAATCCAGGAAACCAGTTATTTGTTTTGTGACCAGAAATCTATACAGTCATGTAGATTGCAGGGCCGTATCCTGATCAAAATCCTGGGGTGGGGTGGGGGTGTGCTACTTTTTATAAACAAATGAAACACTAAACCCTGAGATAAGTGTATGCTATTTTCTGGAGAAAAAAAAAGAAGAAAAAAAAAGTGAGAGGGTATGGCCCTGGATTGGCATACATTTGAGGTTGTAGTAAAGTGTTCAGAAGTACGTTCATGATGATTTATGTTTGAAAGACACTGCTCAATTCAGCATTCTCTATTTACCGAGGGAACACTTATCTGTTTTGGATGATGGATAACACTATATAAAACCAAGTAATAAATTTATGCTTTAGGCTGCATTGTAGTTAAAACAGAAGTGCTTTTCACATTAGTAATTTAATATTGGCAGATATATAACCGATCCTACGAATTTCTGATACAAACAGTACTGATCAGAATTGATTGAGATAAAATTTATTTTGTGGTGGGTGTATATGGTGTATATGAGCTAATATATGAAGAAATATTGCCTCAATCATTTCTAGAATTGGGTTTAACTGACATAGCCCAAGGATAAAGTACTCACCTGATGTATATGTGGTTTAACTGACATAGCCCAATGATAAAGTACTCACCTGATGTATATGTGGTTTAACTGACATAGCCCAATGATAAAGTACTCACCTGATGTATATGTGGTTTCACTGACATAGCCCAATGATAAAGTACTCACCTGATGTATATGTGGTTTCACTGACATAGCCCAAGGATAAAGTACTCACCTGATGTATATGTGGTTGATCTAGGATTGATCCTCATTGGTGGGTGGGGCAAGATGTTGCCTCAATCATTTCTAGAATTGGGTTTAACTGACATAGCCCAATGATAAAGTACTCACCTGATGTACATGTGGTTGATCTAGGATTGATCCTCATTGGTGGGTGGGGCAAGATGTTGCCTCAATCATTTCTAGAATTGGGTTTAACTGACATAGCCCAATGATAAAGTACTCACCTGATGTATATGTGGTTTAACTGACATAGCCCAATGATAAAGTACTCACCTGATGTATATGTGGTTTAACTGACATAGCCCAATGATAAAGTACTCACCTGATGTATATGTGGTTTAACTGACATAGCCCAATGATAAAGTACTCACCTGATGTATATGTGGTTTAACTGACATAGCCCAATGATAAAGTACTCACCTGATGTATATGTGGTTTATCTGACATAGCCCAATGATAAAGTACTCACCTGATGTATATGTGGTTTAACTGACATAGCCCATTGATAAAGTACTCACCTGATGTATATGTGGTTTAACTGACATAGCCCAATGATAAAGTACTCACCTGATGTATATGTGGTTTAACTGACATAGCCCAATGATAAAGTACTCACCTGACATAGCCCAATGATAAAGTACTCACCTGATGTATATGTGGTTTATCTGACATAGCCCAATGATAAAGTACTCACCTGATGTATATGTGGTTTAACTGACATAGCCCAATGATAAAGTACTCACCTGATGTATATGTGGTTTATCTGACATAGCCCAATGATAAAGTACTCACCTGATGTATATGTGGTTTATCTGACATAGCCCAATGATAAAGTACTCACCTGATGTATATGTGGTTTAACTGACATAGCCCAATGATAAAGTACTCACCTGATGTATATGTGGTTTAACTGACATAGCCCAATGATAAAGTACTCACCTGACATAGCCCAATGATAAAGTACTCACCTGATGTATATGTGGTTTAACTGACATAGCCCAATGATAAAGTACTCACCTGATGTATATGTGGTTTAACTGACATAGCCCAATGATAAAGTACTCACCTGATGTATATGTGGTTTAACTGACATAGCCCAATGATAAAGTACTCACCTGATGTATATGTGGTTTAACTGACATAGCCCAATGATAAAGTACTCACCTGATGTATATGTGGTTTAACTGACATAGCCCAAGGATAAAGTACTCACCTGATGTAGCCCAATGATAAAGTACTCACCTGATGTAGCCCAATGATAAAGTACTCACCTGATGTATATGTGGTTTAACTGACATAGCCCAAGGATAAAGTACTCACCTGATGTAGCCCAATGATAAAGTACTCACCTGATGTAGCCCAATGATAAAGTACTCACCTGATGTATATGTGGTTTAACTGACATAGCCCAAGGATAAAGTACTCACCTGATGTAGCCCAATGATAAAGTACTCACCTGACATAGCCCAATGATAAAGTACTCACCTGATGTATATGTGGTTTAACTGACATAGCCCAATGATAAAGTACTCACCTGACATAGCCCAATGATAAAGTACTCACCTGATGTATATGTGGTTTAACTGACATAGCCCAAGGATAAAGTACTCACCTGACATAGCCCAATGATAAAGTACTCACCTGACATAGCCCAATGATAAAGTACTCACCTGATGTATATGTGGTTTAACTGACATAGCCCAATGATAAAGTACTCACCTGACATAGCCCAATGATAAAGTACTCACCTGATGTATATGTGTTTTAACTGACATAGCCCAATGATAAAGTACTCACCTGACATAGCCCAATGATAAAGTACTCACCTGATGTAGCCCAATGATAAAGTACTCACCTGATGTATATGTGGTTTAACTGACATAGCCCAATGATAAAGTACTCACCTGATGTAGCCCAATGATAAAGTACTCACCTGATGTATATGTGGTTTAACTGACATAGCCCAATGATAAAGTACTCACCTGACATAGCCCAATGATAAAGTACTCACCTGATGTATATGTGGTTTATCTGACATAGCCCAATGATAAAGTACTCACCTGATGTATATGTGGTTTAACTGACATAGCCCAATGATAAAGTACTCACCTGATGTATATGTGGTTTATCTGACATAGCCCAATGATAAAGTACTCACCTGATGTATATGTGGTTTATCTGACATAGCCCAATGATAAAGTACTCACCTGATGTATATGTGGTTTAACTGACATAGCCCAATGATAAAGTACTCACCTGATGTATATGTGGTTTAACTGACATAGCCCAATGATAAAGTACTCACCTGACATAGCCCAATGATAAAGTACTCACCTGATGTATATGTGGTTTAACTGACATAGCCCAATGATAAAGTACTCACCTGATGTATATGTGGTTTAACTGACATAGCCCAATGATAAAGTACTCACCTGATGTATATGTGGTTTAACTGACATAGCCCAATGATAAAGTACTCACCTGATGTATATGTGGTTTAACTGACATAGCCCAAGGATAAAGTACTCACCTGATGTATATGTGGTTGATCTAGGATTGATCCTCATTGGTGGGAGGGGCAAGATGTAGCCCAGTGGTAAAGCACTCGCTTGATGCACAGTCAGTTTGGGATCGATACCCGTCAGTGGGCTATTTCTCGCTCCAGCCAGTGCACCACGACTGGTACATCCTAGGCTGTGGTATGTGCTATTTTGTCTATGGGATGGTGCATATAAAAGATCCCATGCTGCTAATCGAAAAGAGTAGTCCATGAAGTGGCGACAGTGGGTTTCCTCTCTCTGTATCTGTGTGGTCCTAAACCATATGTCCGACTCCATATAACCGTAAATAAAATGTGTTGAGTGCATCGTTAAATAAAACATTTCCAATTGGGTTATTTATCATTCCAGTCAATGCTCCACAACTGTGTAACAAAGTCTGTGGTATGTACCATCTTGTCTGTGGATGGTGTATATAAAAGATCCCTTGCTGCTAATGGAAAAGAGTGGCCCACGGTGTGGTAACAGTGGGTTTCCTCTTGTATTATCTGTATGCTGTATAACAGTAATGAAAATGTGCTAAATAAAACACTTCTTCTTCATTGTTGTCAATATTGACAAATTGCAGTTGACACCGGTTTTGTTTGCCAGTGATGAAATGCTTTGTTATTCTGGTAAATAAATATAACCCACTCAACTTTATTTACTAAAATACTTGATTAATGACCAAGAGCGACATGTATTTATAATTGTAGTTTCACACGCAATTTGTCAATATTGGCAAATCATAAATGGCACTCTTGTTCTGTTTGCCAGTGCAAATTAAACATCTTGTTACTTGGTTAAAGTAAATAACTAGTTGATCTCCCACAAAATTAATAAATGAATTGCAGTTACGTCAAATTGCCCAATGATAATTAACATTGTTTTATTTGCTGGTGCAAAACAGCTTGTCACTGGGTTAAAATAAATAAACTACTTAATCTGGTATAAAAATATATACTTGTACCTGTATATGAACTTTTTATGCAGCTTGTTAATATCACAGCAAAGTAATATTTGACAGCATTTGAATCGCTGGTGCAAAACTGTTTGTTATGAACTGAGATTAAGTATAATAATGACATTCTACTTAATTTGATGCACCATTATAAATGTAGTTTTATAGTCAATTACTAACTGACACTGGTTTTCTATTTGTCAGTGAAAAACACTTTATTACTACTATTAAGGCCCATATTAATTGTGATAAATCATAACAAGACACTGTTTTTCCAATTGCCAGTGCAAAACACTTTGTTACTGCTATTAATTAATTAATTAAGGCTTATATTAATTGTGACAAATCATAGCAGACACTGTTTTTCTATTTACCAGTGCAAAATACTTTGTGACTGCTATTAAGGTCCATATTAATTGTGACAAATCATAACAGACATTTGTTTTTTAATTTGCCAATGCAAAACACTTAATTACTTTTAATTGTAACAAATCATAACTATAGTTAACCGATACTGTTTTTCTATTTTCTACTACAAAACGTCTTGTTATACTGCCATTACTGTCTATTACTGTAAATATATATACAACATGTGGTTGTAACCCGAATTTGGTCAAATACTGATTCAAGTGGCCGTCTATTACTGCACTGACGACTGCAAATAGTTGTAATTGGATAATCTGCTAACAGATTGATTAAGATAGCGGACAGTAACATCCCATCTGATATTGATATAATTATGGATTATTGCTGTTGCGTGGCGTGGCGCGGCGTCTTTCGTTGTACTGACAGGTGATCGATGGGACGGGTCTGTGTCTTGAAGCCTTCTCGTGTTATTAGCTGCGTGTGCATCACACTTTTCGTAATGTTTTATAGTGTCACGGTAGTTATTTTTTGTGTCTATTCAATTACGGTTTAAGCACTCCTGCCCCAAAGGGGAATACATGGTCTTGACTAAATATTTGCAATGTGTTTCAGTGTTTTTTTGTTATTTTATAATCGCCTGAGGTGCAATGAGTTTTTAGATCGATATAACCCTCAGTAGAAGCAGGTTTTTCTCACCCCAGCATGCATGCATATATATATGTGTGTATATATATATATATATGTGTGTGTGTATATATATATATATATATATATATATATATATATATATATATATAATATATATAATATACAGGATGGGGGAGTGTTGTTTGGGGGTCGAATCTGCTGAAAGCAAGTTTGATTTTTTTTTTAATATGTTTTACATTATGGATGGCCACCAAAATCTAGATTCCTCCCCACATGCCAGACATGACTGGCATGTCAAAGGTTATAGTACCGGTATGTACTGTTCTGTAGTCTTGGGAATTGGTTGGAATTTCATTGTAATTGATCATCGATTGTAATAGGTTTGCACCAACTGATCAACTTTCAGTTACACAATGGGCTAAAATTACCGTAAATGACCATAATGATTTGAATGATAAGCAGGCTAACATTTTGTATTCAAAATCGTGATTACTAGCATTATTTCTAGTCAGTTAAAAATTGATTAGCAACTGTTGTTTAATGTTTGAAACTTGTGTAGTGATCTTTGAAACATGTGTAGCAAATCACGATGCAATACTGAAATTTTTTTTCCATGATAAGCACCGTACAAATGGCTAATTTTAACTGTTATATTTTCTCACACCATCGATTAAGGATTTTTATAATTCATCATCACATTGGTAAAGTCAAACTGATCACTGTTGGATTATAATCGATCATTGGAACATATTACTACTGTCCTGCATGTCTGTGGGAAACTGGATATAAAAAATCTTTTGCTCCTTTCTTGATATATAGAACGGCAGGTTTCCAATATACATGTATTTAGACAAATGCCACAATAACTGTATGTATAACTGTATGTATAAAGTTCTGTATGTTAGAACCTAATAGCCATAGTTTATAATGCGCCGAGGTGGTGATAATTAAACATTCAGTTTCTTACAATCTGCATTTTAGCCAGTACCGGGATACAAACCCAGTAGGTAGCAGTAGATTTAGTCTTGATGGCTTAACCAGTGTGCTTGAAACTGGCTTTTATGGTTTAATTTCATCAGTCTCATTTAAGTGTACACACACGTATATACACTATACCTGGTTTGGTAGCCATAGCAATGCACATTTATGTAGTTGTTACTGTGAAGAGAAACAGATATATACAGGTAGTTGTGCTATAAAAACAGCTTTGAGGACATCATTAAAAATTATTGGATCTTCTGTAAGTTGACCCACTATTTTAGCATTTGATTGATAGTCATTTTATTAGTCCCCTACCAGTCCAACTGAGGGGACTATAGATTCCGTCTCTGTCTGTCTGTCTGTCTGTCTGTGTCTGTCTGTCTGTCTGTCTGTCTGTCTGTCTCTCTCTCTGTCTGTCTGTCTGTCTGTCTGTCTGTCTGTGTCTGTCTGTCACATATATAGTTTTCTGGACTTTTTTTCACAATGCCTCAAGATATTGAGCTGAATTTTTATGTGCATGTACAATGTATAGTCTTACCATGTACTGTTACAGATCAAGTTTGACTTCCATGGTATAGTCTTACCATGTACTGTTACGTCAGATCAAGTTTGACTTCCATGGTATAGTCTTACCATGTACTGTTACGTCAGATCAAGTTTGACTTCCATGGTATAGTCTTACCATGTACTGTTACGTCAGATCAAGTTTGACTTCCATGGTATAGTCTTACCATGTACTGTTACGTCAGATCAAGTTTGACTTCCATGGTATAGTCTTACCATGTACTGTTACAGATCATGTTTGACTTCCATGGTATAGTCTTACCATGTACTGTTACGTCAGATCAAGTTTGACTTCCATGGTATAGTCTTACCATGTACTGTTACAGATCATGTTTGACTTCCATGGTATAGTCTTACCATGTACTGTTACGTCAGATCAAGTTTGACTTCCATGGTATAGTCTTACCATGTACTGTTACAGATCATGTTTGACTTCCATGGTATAGTCTTACCATGTACTGTTACGTCAGATCAAGTTTGACTTCCATGGTATAGTCTTACCATGTACTGTTACGTCAGATCAAGTTTGACTTCCATGGTATAGTCTTACCATGTACTGTTACAGATCATGTTTGACTTCCATGGTATAGTCTTACCATGTACTGTTACGTCAGATCAAGTTTGACTTCCATGGTATAGTCTTACCATGTACTGTTACGTCAGATCAAGTTTGACTTCCATGGTATAGTCTTACCATGTACTGTTATGTCAGATCAAGTTTGACTTCCATGGTATAGTCTTACCATGTACTGTTACAGATCATGTTTGACTTCCATGGTATAGTCTTACCATGTACTGTTACATCAGATCAAGTTTGACTTCCATGGTATAGTCTTACCATGTACTGTTACAGATCAAGTTTGACTTCCATGGTATAGTCTTACCATGTACTGTTACGTCAGATCAAGTTTGACTTCCATGGTATAGTCTTACCATGTACTGTTACAGATCATGTTTGACTTCCATGGTATAGTCTTACCATGTACTGTTACAGATCAAGTTTGACTTCCATGGTATAGTCTTACCATGTACTGTTACAGATCAAGTTTGACTTCCATGGTATAGTCTTACCATGTACTGTTACAGATCAAGTTTGACTTCCATGGCAATTTACCTACCGTACATGTATTTTTGACAGACTAAATTGTATTAAAAAATTGGAATTATTGTTGCAGTAACCAGTGCTTCTTGACTGGTACTTCAAGTGACATGGTATGTGTTGTCCTGTCTGTGTTCCTTTACCGGTATTTTCTCAGGAGTACTTAGCCTTTGTTGTATCAGTTTGTGTATTCTCTCACTATCTGGGGCGGTGATTTGGTAGCCCAGTGATAAAACGTTCGCTTGATGCGGGGTCAGTCTAGGATCGATCCCCGTTGGTGGACCCATTGGACTGTTTCTCATTCCAGCCAGTGCTCCACAACTGGTGGAACAAAGACTGTGGTATGTAAAACCTTGTCTGTGGGATGATGCATATAAAAGATCCCTTGCTGCTAATAGAAAAGAATACCATGAATTGGCAACAGCTGGTTTCCTCTCTCAATATATATGTGGTCCTTAACCATATGTCCAACGCCATATAACCGTAAATAAAATGTGTTAAGTGCGTCTTTAAATAAAACATTTCCTTCCTTCCTTCCCTCACTATCTAGACCACCTGTAGATGCACATCAAATAATTGTACATGCAGATTAAAAACAAATGCTCATTATATTATACATGCACATGTAATTTGTGTTCTCTACATTATTAACTACATAAAATGTATGCATCACACTTGAATACACTGTTCTTACATGTGTATGGGTATGTAAATGGTGTATAGTCTTTTTCAACTTACTGTACTAGCACAACAGCAATGCTATACGACCCTGAGTCATACGTCCGGCAAGGGGAGATAATTCTGCAGTGTCGGTTGTGACTCGGGGTCGTATAGCATTGTTGTGTTAGTACTAATGAATAATAATGAAATTTAGAAACAAATTTTCTAATTAAAGTACAGTGTTTTAGTGTGATTTTGTTTATGTATAATACATGTATGTGTCAACTATATACTTGTACTAATTTATAAAATAATTTATTTCTTTTATTAAAAAGCCATACAATATTGTGATTCCACTCCCCACCCCTACCCCCCCAATAAACAAACAACAAACCCAAACCAACCGAACAAAATACTAAACAAAAACAAGAAACAGAAATAACCAAACAAAAAGAAGGAAAAAAAAACCCTTCTCCCCCCACCCACCCACCCCATAATTTAACAACAACCAACAAGATCAATAAGTACATTTTGATGTTTCCATGTATATAAATATATGTACATGTACCATTGTTTATTGGTAGCTGTTAAAAACAATTTTTTCATCTGATATAATATTTGATGGCACTTGTATACTAAATAGCCATTTCAGTGATTTTACAGCCTTTATTTGCCACTTTTTACTGCCAGTGTGAGGTATATCATTATCAGGGAACAATGGGAAACATGATCATTACACTTGGCTCTGGTTTGTGTGGGAATCCTATTCAGCAGACCTCTGGAAGAAGATAGCATGCAATTATGTGCAACAACCATCTACATTTATCAGCTACATTCTTAGCACTTTCCTAGTGTGTCAGTATACACATACATCACAGTGTGTGTGTGTGTGTGTGTGTGTGTGTGTGTGTGTGTGTGTGTGTGTGTGTGTGTGTGTGTGTGTGTGTGTGTGTGTGTGTGTGTGAAGACATTAAAGTGTTTTAAAAAAAAATTTAGGATTCAAAGCTGTTACAATTGTTTTTTTATTACTTTATCTTGTACTTGGTTGCTATAATACTCAACAAAAATAGCAACTGACAAATGTGGAAATAAAATAAATTTTTGGTCTGTAAAATATTCAAAATAGTTTATTTTCACAGACTTTGTATTTATAACTATTTTACCCTTTTTGTTTTTCATTTTTAAAAGTTACGTTATTGCTATACACAACCATGTTATGAGATTGTGCAATTTGTCAAGGGACAATATCTAATAATTTTTTTAGCTCTTTGCTATCTAACAAAGTTTATTGAGATATTTGGTCTGGGGTATGAGAGATGAAACCCATGCCTGCCACATAGGCTAGTCCTATACTGAATAGCAGCAAGGGATCTATTATATACATGTGCTTTTTCACTGAAGGGCAGGATTCTGTGGCCTTTGTTATACAGCAGTCATGGTTTTTACTGTTTGAGATAGGAAAATAACCATATTGGTTCCACTGAGGCAGATTACACTACCACTGAACTACACCATGTCTGGAGCAGTAGTTTCTTCTTTCCATCTCTTGTCTCTCCCCACTGTCTCTCTCTCTATCTATCTATCTATCTCTCTGTCTCTGTCTCTCTATTTCTCCATCTCTCTCTGTCTCTGTCTCACTCTCTTTTTGTCTTCCCCCCTTTCTGTCTCCCCCTCACCTCTTTCTCTCTTCACCTCTCTCTCACACACCCTCTCTCCTCTTCACCCCTGTCTGTCTGTCTCTCCCTCTCTCTGTCTGTCTCTCTCTCTCTCTCTCTCTCTCTCTCTCTCTCTCTCTCTCTCTCTCTCTCTCTCTCTCTCTCTCTCTCTCTCTCTCTCTCTCTCTCTCTCTGTCCTTCCCTCCCTGTTTTGACAGTGTCTAAATATATTTAATGATTATATGCCACAGGTTAAAATATGCTGGGGTGTTCTTAAAATGATATTCATTGCCTTTCCTTTGCAGTTATAGATACCAGAGTTGAAAGTTCTAACATCGTATACCTAAATAATTTGTAACTGTATATTCACTACACCGTAAATGTTATCTATCACCAGTAGTGTTATTTATTGCCTATTTTAAAGTAACATAAAGTAATAATAAAGTAACCGTTTTTACCTGGCATTTATATTGGCCTATACACCCTCTCTTGTGAGGACAAAAGAGGATTATGTTATTGATTTTCAGTTATCAGTTAGTTCACTTAAATTACCAATGTGCATGTACGTGAATGTCATGTAGGAGTTATGACTAAACTTAATGACGCCATGCATGCAGCCGTTAAAAAAATAGAGAGAAAAAATTCACTTTAATTTTGCTTTAAGCTCAGTGAGTTGTGAAAATTACTGCAACACATTAAAAAAAGAAGTAATTATGTGTTTCTTAAGATATGTTTTTAAAATGCCTTTAACCTACATGTACATGTATGTTGTACATGTGTATTTGCTAACCAAATGTGTTTTAATTTCTTCCTAAAAAGAAGCTTTTAACCTAGATTGTTGCGTGTACCTCGATACTGGGTTGGGAACAATAAACCATATGGCGGTGTGTTTAATGACGGCCAGCTAAATAAAATAAGGTACATACATGTACATTATTAACAAGTTTATTGCCAGTTATATGTGAATGAACATATGCACACACATGCACACATGCATGCACACACACACATGCACCCAGCATGCACACACACATGCACACACACATGCACCCTCTGTAAACAAAAATTCCCTGAATACCGGACGTTTTTTGCGGCCCCCTTTTAAATACTGTAGAGAAGGAAACCTCTCTAAACGGGATACCTCTTAAAACTGGACGTTTTAATTGGTCTCGAGGGTGTCCAGTTTAGAAGAGTTTCACTGTATATTGAAAATGTTTCTGTTAATCACTATATTTTTCTATATACTAGTAATAACTTTTGTTTGTTTGATACCCAATAGCTGGTGACCGGCCTTGGTGGCGTCGTGGTTAAGCCATCGAACATAAGGCTGGTAGGTACAGAGTTCGCAGCCCGGTGCCGGCTCCCACCCAGAGCGAGTTCTTAAGGGCTCAATGGGTAGGTGTAAGGTCACTACACCCTCTTCTCTCTCACTAACCACTAACTAACCCACTGCCCTGGACAGATACCCAGATATAGCTGAGGTGTGTGCCCAGGACAGCGTGCTTGAACCTTAATTGGATATAATCACGAAAATAATTTGAACTGAAATAGCTGGTGTGTTCTTTGTGCTGGAATGTCATAGGACATTTATTCATTAAGTAGTATAGTTAGTAAAGTGGAAAGAAAACAACTAAGTTAGCTAGTCAGTCAGTCAGTAAAGGCTAGCTCATGTTAACCTTGCGATTGTAAACACAGATCAGGACCCATATTCACAAAAAGGTGTAAATTTACGTCCACGACTAGCACTTACGTCTACCGTAGATATACGTTTATGTGCAAGAAGCACCTTATTCTCAAAGATGGTCATAACTTAGTTGGACGTAACTCCACGATTTAACACTCTCACCGGAGAAATTAAAAAAACCCCATTAGAAACGATGGCTACTGGGTAAATAACAAATGCGCAAAACGCAATTTCGTTTGACTTCTGCTAACAATAACATCGCGAATGGCGACACATGACATTTTGGTATTGGTGAGGATCCGCGTTTTGGTACGAACTTGAGGATATTACTTAAAAAGGAAAAGATAACTCAGGAGAAATTGGCCGAGTCGAAAACATCCGTTCGATCACCAACACAAATATGTTAAATCCGTGGGCGTTCGCCATCGCAATCTGCTTCAATTATTGGAAATGCTGCCAGTTTTTGTAAATAATAGTAAATAACGGCGATCGTGCTTGATTTATTATATGTACACGACTTACGTGCAGTGTTAGTTGTAACTGGAGGCACTCTTATATTTACGTCCAACTTTACACGTAACTTACGTTTTCGTTTTTTCGTGAATAGCTCTTCAGTCGTAGATTTACGTTTATGTGTAAAACTAGGCTTACGATGTTTTGTGAATATGGGTCCAGACCCTGATGATCGGGATCGCAATAAATTTACATTCACATCACAAATGGTGGAAATCACATGATGATTGTGTGATGTGTAAAGTTTGTACACAGAAAATTGCAAGCATGCTCAGGCTGGGCTAGAAATTAAGAACAATTTTCCTTGACCTGCATGGGGAACTATAATAGCCATGAAAAGTTACTATAGTCCCCAAGTACATACAGTCACCAGTTCCACTGATCCTGAGAAGATGAAACCTATGTGGGTTCTAGCAAGCTGGTTTAAGGAACGCATGTTAAATACGTATGTAGTGTAACACATATCATACTGAAATAGCGTTGTAGTTAAACCATCAGACATAAGGCTGGTAGGTACTATGTTCGCAACCTGGTACCGGCTCTCACCCAGAGCGAGTTTTAACAACTCAGTGGGTAGGTGTAAGGTCATTATACCCTCTTCTCTGTCACTATAACCACTAACAATTAATAACTACTGTCCCGGACAGACAACCCAGATAGCTGAGGTGTGTGCCCAGCACAGCATGCTTGAACCTTAATTGGATATAAGCATGAAAATAAGTTGAAATGAATGAAGTAGTCTGACAGTGTGCATGTTCAATTTGGCTCTCATCTACTCAGAATTACTAGCTCGGAGGACAATATATCGTCATTTAAACTGTACTTGTCCTAAGCAATATCTATTCACTTAGGGCGAGAGGGTGAGCATTAGTTTCTATCCCTGCCAGCTTGACTGCGATCTGTATCTGAGGGTTAGGGGCCTGATTCATTCAACATGTTGAACTCTTTTCACAGATAAGTTTTTGAATCGCCGATTGATGCCGATTGTCGCATCACCATTGCATGAGCACACTGGATCGGGGACAAATCTGTTACATGCGATTAAGTTGGCTGTAAGTCAGTCAGTCAGTAGATTATAGTGGTGACGCCATCACCTCCAAGACTGGTAGGTGTTGGGTTAAATTGGATGGCTCATCCTAGTCCCATCTCTCACCGGCCTCGGTGGCATAGTGGCAGGCCATCGGTCTACAGGCTGGTAGGTACTGGGTTCGGATCCCAGTCGAGGCATGGGATTTTTAATCCAGATACCGACTCCAAACCCTGAGTGAGTGCTCCGCAAGGCTCAATGGGTAGGTGTAAACCACTTGCACCGACCAGTGATCCATAACTGGTTCAACAAAGGCCATGGTTTGTGCTATCCTGCCTGTGGGAAGCGCAAATAAAAGATCCCTTGCTGCTAATCGGAAGAGTAGCCCATGTAGTGGCGACAGCGGGTTTCCTCTCAAAATCTGTGTGGTCCTTAACCATATGTCTGATGCCATATGACCGTAAATAAAATGTGTTGAGTGCATTGTTAAATAAAACATTCCTTTCTAGTCCCATCTCGGACTGAGTCTTTATCACGAATATAATGATTCAGTGAGAAGGTGTACGGTCATCACACTGACTTCTCTCTCACTATAACAACCAACATCTAACCATTATATATTTATAAAGAACACCTTCAGTTGCTTTTTTTATGTGGGGAGTATATAATATAATTCCTACTGCAATATAACCATTATGTAAGTTGAGCTAAAGTGTTGTTATACAAATATAATGCTTTCCTGCTACAAAATTGCATATTATAGTGGATTTAATAATTTAGCTCAAATTTTGTACCAGTTAAGTAACAAGAGACTGATTTGGGCCGTGTCCACCATGTGTACTCTTGAACAAGTAAGATGTCACTTGAATGTAATAAAATATCTACACATGTATATACTAATCGTATTCAGGGATTTATCCATTCTGTGGTACTGAACATATAGACACCATCCCAAAAGCAAGTGGCACTGAAAATTTGCAATATTTTTTTAATCGTCTGTTTTGATAAATTATTTTAATAATTGTGCATTACCCGAAAAAAAAACAACTCAATTGTGATGCATGGCCTAAAAAAAACAATCTCAATTATGATGCATGACTTAAAACAAAATCTCAATTATGATTAAATCATGCTAATTTTCCCAATCCCATCAGACATAGAACTTGTTAAAAAAATTCCTGGATATAATTCCCTGGTATTATAATTTCAACTTTCTATCACTACATATATATTTAATAACTTTTCTTTATCTTCTTCAGTTTTCCAGTACCCCCCTCAACAGATAATAGAACACCCTTCAGCGGGCAGCCCTCGGCCTGAGGGTGCAATCAAGCGACTGACATGCCAGGCGACGGCAATCCCAACCCCGCTCTACAGCTGGCTGAAGGATGGGGTGTTCCTGCGACAGAACATGACGCAGACCGTGTACGAGATCGAGAACCTCAAGCGCAGCGATGCCGGCGAATACCGCTGTCTCGCGTCCAACATCCTTGGAGGAATGCTCACCCGTCCGGCCATCATCGTTGTGGCTTGTAAGTAACCACAATTCACTTTAAACCAGATGGTTTTTTTTCACGGTTCCTTTTTTAATAATCAGTACATAACATAACCTCTCCAAACTGGCTGCCTCTTATAACCGGACATTTTCCATGGTTCCAAGGGTGTCCGGTTTAGAGGTGTATCACTGTACAAGCAATTCTCTTGTTGAGATTGTTTATTTGTCCCCAACTAGGCTAAACCGGAGGGCAATACGGGGTTCTTCTCCATCTTTCTGTCTGTCTGTCTGTCTGTGTCTTTTTTTTATGTCTGTCAATCTGTTCCACATCTAATTTTCCAGTCCTTTTTTTTCACAATGCCTCAAGATATTGAGCTGAAATTTTATGTACAGCCATATTGTGGACTGTTACATATCAAGTTTTACTTTCATGACGATTTACTCATTACTAATTACACTAACTTCTCTCTCACTTATCACTAACTAACTAACCAGTAACCCATGCACTGTCCTCGACAGACAGCCCAGACAACTGCTTGAACCGTAACCAGATAAAAGCCCGAAAATAACTGTAAATTAATAACATGAAGAGTGAGTTTTAACCACTAACAAGTGTTAACCCCTGTTCTGGACATAAAACCCAGATAATAGAGGGGTGTGTCCAAGACTGTGATTTGGATATAAAGTTTGTTTTGTTTAACAACACCACTAGAGCACATTGATTAATTAATCATTGGCTGTTGGATGTCAAACATTTGGTAATTCTGACATAGAGTAATTTTTTCATCAGCTGCAAAGGATCTTTAATATGCACTTTCCCACAGACAGGAAAACACATACCACAGCCTTTGACCATTTGTGGTGCACAAGTTGGAATGAGAGAAAAAGAAAATCAGTTGAATGGATCCACCGAGGTGGTTCGATCCTATGACGCAAGCACCTCAAGCGAGTACTCAACTGACTGAGCTAAATCCCCCCCCCCCCCCCCAATTGGATATAAACATGAAAATAAAACAGTTTGTTAAGAGTACTACTAAACCGATATTTCTTTCTTTTTCTGCAGACATGGAACCGTTCGAGCAGGGCGGCCCGATAGACGTATCTGTTGACGAAGGCCGGTCACTCATCATCCACCTGCCCACCATCGTCAGCATCCCGGCGCCGGTTGTCGACTGGATAGAGAAGAAACCCAACAACAGCACGACGACCCTGCGACCGGAGGACCAGTACCACAGCATCAGTTTGCTGAACCACCTGGTGATCCTGGAGGCCAACGTGGCCAACTCCAGACACGAGTACCATGCGCGTGCTGTCAACGTCAACGTCTACTCCAACAATCGCATGATCAGTCGATCTTACCGGCTTAATGTCGCAGGTTAGAGCCAGGGCTTTTTAAAAATTATTATTATAATTCTTTATTGTTATTTATACACGCATGCACCGTCAACGTCTACTCCAACAATCACATGTCCAGTCGATCTTACCGGCTTAATGTCGCAGGTTAGAGCCAGGATTTTAAAAATTATTATTATAATTCTTTATTGTTATTTATACACGCATGCACCATCAACATCTACTCCATCAAACACATGGGTTTTTTTTCTTTTTAAAATGTTTTTTGTAGTACTATAGTTTTAATTTTAATTTTAATTTGTTTATTGGCATACAAATATATAAACACCCACACGCCGTCAACGTCTACTCCAGTCATAACATATCCAATCTATCTTACCGGCTTAATGTCGCATGTCAGAGCCAGGGCTTTTTCAAATGTTTTTTTGTACTATTATAATTTTTATTTTTATTTGTTTATTGGCATACAAATGTATATACACCCACACGCCGTCAACGTCTACTCCAGTCGTAACTTGTCCAGTCTATCTTACCGGCTTAATGTTGCAGGTTAAAGCCAGGATGTTTTTTCTTTTTAAAATGTTTTTTTGTACTATTATAATTTTTATTTTTATTTGTTTATTGTCATACAAATGTATATACACCCACACGCCGTCTACGTCTACTCCAGTCATAACATGTCCAGTCTATCTTGCCGGCTTAATGTTGCAAGTTAAAGCCAGGATTTTTTTTTCTTTTTACATTTTTTTTTAAGTATTATAATTTTTATGTTTCTATGTTTATGGGCATACAAATGTATATAAATATATAAATAGTTTACAAACAATATTAGGCCATAGGATTTCAAATTTCATAGGAACACTTTTTTGGTTCCATGTTTTATGATCATTGGAAACTGAGCAGGACGTAGCCCAGTGGTAAAGCGTTCGCTTGATGCGCAGTCGGTCTGGGATTGATCCCCGTTGGTGGGCCCATTGGGCTATTTCTCGCTCCAGTCAGTGCACCACGACTAGTATATCAAAGGCCGTGGTATGTGTTATCCTGTCTGTGGGATGGTACATATAAAAGATCCCTTGCTGCTAATAGAAAAGAGTAGCTCATGAAATGGCGACAGCGGGTTTCCTCTCTCAATATCTGTATGGTCCTTAACCATATAGTCCGACACCAAATAACCATAAATAAAATGCATTGAGCGAGTCGTTAAATAAAACATTTCCATTTCCATTGAAAACTGTTTTAAAAATAATTAAGATATAGGTCTATATTATTTTCATTGAATAATTGTAATTGATATAATTATCATAGGAAATGAAATTTTGGTTCTGTGATTTTACTAACGCACTACCGACATAGTACTGGAAACTATCGTTTTCTTGAAATCTGAGGGCCTGCAATAATAATTATATATTTTATCAGCAGTATACAAAAAACAAACAACAAAGACAATATATTAGTAAATCTTATTATCTGTTATATAATTAACATATTAATGAGTTTAATAAAAGAGAAAGACTATGTGGTCTCACTGTATGACTTTGATTATCACAAACCGGCCTCAGTGGCGTCGTGGTTAGGCCATCGGTCTATAGGCTGGTAGGTACTGGGTTCGAATCCCAGTCGAGGCATGGGACTTTTAATCCAGATACCGACTCCAAACCCTGAGTGAGTGCTCCGCAAGGCTCAATGGGTAGGTGTAAACCACTTGCACCGACCAGTGATCCATAACTGGTTCAACAAAGGCCATGGTTTGTGCTATCTTGCCTGTGGGAAGCGCAAATAAAAGATCCCTTGCTGCCTATCATAAAAGAGTAGCCTATGTGGCGACCGGGTTTCCTCTAAAAAACAGTGTCAGAATGACCATATGTTTGACGTCCAATAGCCGATGATAAGATAAAAGATCAATGTGCTCTAGCGGCGTCGTTAAATAAAACAAACTTCTTTTTTTTGATTATCACAAATAAAAATCAGGTAAATAAAACTGAATAGCTTTTCAAAACTGAAACAAAATCTAAAAAGATACACTTAAAGTGATTCTAATATTCTAATAAAAAGACACCTTTCTTTTTTACATGTTCATCCCCTTGCAAATTTATTTTTGAAACCAGTTTCTCAGTAATGTAATACTCTTTCATCAAGGCCAACAATTGCATAAACAAAGGAACATTGTTTGACAGCCAAGAGTTGCAAATGTAATGTTTTGTGATCATAATTAAATGGTTTAACATCATTTGCCCTCTCTGTAAGCCATGGGTTTTTATGTAGAAGACTTTTGTTTGTTGGCACACCAAATTCAGTTTGATGCACATTGGGGCACCTTAAACTGGAACTGGATTCCATGAAAGGCCTCAAATTTTGCAAATCAGATGGCAGGGCCATTTGGCCTAGACCAATGGAGATTTTTTGAGGGCATGACGACAAGAAAGCAGGGAAACAAAGCAGACTTCAGCAAGTATCTTAATATAACACAACAGCACACATTCAAAATAAAGAAATGAGGACCGTTTCATGTTTTCATAATAAAACAACTTTCAGGAGCAGTGTTTGAGTATGATAACGAGTTAGTAGCATGTGAAATAAGGCACGGCCAGTTTGGCTGTGCGACCATAATTTATTATTATTATTTGAGGCATATAACTGGGGCATTAGGGCAATTTGCCGCTGTTGAAATCAAACCCTGCCATGACATTATGTGTTGGTACACCAGTCCATGGGAGAACATCAATGTACTATACAAATTGGCTGATGTGTATTTTTGAGTTATAATTACCAAATATTTGACATCCAATAGCCGATGATTAATTAATCAATGTGCTCTAGTGGTGTTGTTAACAAAACAATGTAACTTTCATGCATTCATTCAAACATTCGTTCGTTCGTTCGTTCATTCAATTATTCATTCATTCATTCATGTACTTACAGGGTTTGAAACTCGCCAAAAACTATGGAGGCCCAAAAATAATAATGCATGTTGGCAAATTATAGTAAGCGAACCACGAGCAAGGTTTTAATGTTAATCACCATTGACACACCAAAAAATACAACTGAACAGAACTGGAAGTGAATTTCAACTTCCACATATAGATGTGGAATGGATTGGAAGCACGTCAAGGCCCTTAGTAACCGAAGTTGGTGTAGCAACAGCTGGATGTAACTGTATGCAATGCCCATTGATTTGCAATTAAAGCACATTGGGATGTTATGGTGTGCAATGGTATAACTGTTTAATGGTCCACTATTTGTGGATGTTACAGATAACTGTTTTCTATGCAATTTCAGAATATAAGAAGTGGATTACTGTTATTATTTGCAGTCTTAGCACATTCAAATTTTGTATAATCTTTAAAAGGGTTATGCCACCCTCTCCCAAATTTGCATAACCTATTCTGTTTTACATAACCATTTGTTACTGAATTAAAAAAAAAAAAAAATATGCAGGAAAAATAGTAAATTGGTTATGCTGACTAAAATTGCTTATATTGTGCATGAATGCAGCAATTGTCTGTGCAGTTTGTGGATTCCTGTATTTGATAATTTCTGACAGTTTTCAACTAGTAACAAGGGATCTTTTATATGCACGATCCCACAGACAGGATAGAACACACCATGACCTTTGTGTTGCACTGGCTGGAACGAGAAATAGCCCAATGGATTCACTGACTGGGATCGATCCTAAACTGACTGCACATCAGGCAGATGCTTTACCACTGGGCTACGCCCCACCCCTGTGTTTATAATAATTCAGTCATAAAATCTGGCTATCCTGCCCTGGGCAGAGGAGCAGGTCACAGCCGGCACCTGTGCCCATGACAGGCGTGCTCTAAAACAGCTTGCACTAAATGTGGACCTGACCTGACCTAAATCTGGGTAGTTTAGGTGTGAATTGTATATCCCTACAGTATCCTGATGAGTTAAACCTAAACTATTACATTTTCAGATCTTGATGATTCCACTTCTTTTCTCCAACCGACTGTTGTAGTGGCACCAGTCCCAACTTTGGCTGATGTTGGAGATCATAAAGTTGAACTGGAATGCATCATCAATGCAAGGTAAGATATAATGTTGGAGGTCTGCTAACTAACACCTTTTCATTTATCACAACACATTTGTTACCCCTAATTGTGAACTGACAAAAAAAGGGGTCGACTTTATTGGAAAGTGTTTTATTGCAGATCATGCTATTTCTAGCAATAATTAACACTAATGGCAATGAATAAATTTTTTTTCTGAGCAGAAGGCATGTGTAACAAATTACAATACGTCAATTAGTAATTAAAAATAGCTGCAATCAACAGAATCACAGATTTGTATGACCTGACAGTCTAGACACTAAGGGCTGAATTTACAAAGTCTGTTTATGTCTTACACAGGTAACCACATACATTTACAATGTTTAAACACCTGTGTTCATGTAAAACAGGCTTTATAAATTTGGCCATAAAAAGGTTTATATGCACCAGGCAAGATAGAAATACTTTACAGTTTTTTCTCTTGAGACATTTCCCTTGTAAACCCATAAACCGGCTGGTGAATTAAGTACAGTAACAGAATTGGTTACCTTAAGAAGTATGGGCAAGTAGAAAAATATATGGGGCAAGTGAATATCTGATTTGCCCTTGCCCTGTGGCAAGTAATTTTTGTGAACATTTTTTTTTGAACCTCTGACCTAAAATGAACACTTGACACATTTCCCTTGTAGACCGATAACCCGGCTGGTGATGAACTGGTACCGAGTGAGTGCCAGTGGCAGTGATGAGCGAATAGACCCGGGAGAACATTACCTGTTCTCGACATTCCGGCGCAAGCTGACCATCAAGAAGCCAGCTCTCTCCGACTCGGGCATGTATAAGTGTGAGGGCTTCCTCAACCAAGGCTCCTCAGCAAGGGCAGTAGCAAACGCAACTTTAACTGTCAGAGGTACGAATTCATTTTCTTAAACATCCGTGTACGGGCTGATGCATTGTAGATCAGTGTATTCACAGACATGTGGTTGGTTGTTCCGCGGTCATGACCCATGGGTACCAAGTAACCCATAAACATGTGAGGGGCACGATGTAGCATTCGCTTGATGTGCGGTTGGTCTGGGATCGATCTCTGTCAGTGGGCCCATTGGGATATTTTTCATTCCAGCCAGTGCACTACAACTGGTATATCAAAGACCGTTTTATGTGCTATCCTGTCTGTGGGATGATGCATATAAAAGATCCCTTGCTACTAATAGAAAAATGTAGCAGGTTTCCTCTCTAAGACTGTGTCAAAATTACCAAATGTTTGACATCCAATAGATCTAGTAGTGTCGTTAAACAAAACAGACTTTAACTTTACTTTCAATACCAAGTGTTCCCTTATTTCTTTCACTCACTGTAATAGAGCTGGCAGTATTGAAACAAATGAAGGAAGGATTGTGTTATTTAATGACACTCATCACAATTTATTTATGGTTATATGGTGTTGGACATTGTTGCGGACCATACAGATAATTATAGCGGAAACCTGCTACCTTAAAGCAATAGGCTACTCTTTCCAATTAGCAGCAAGGGATCTTTTATATACAGCATCCCACCGACAGGATAATACATACCCGGAGCACTGGCTGGAATGTAAAAGAATTAGGGTACTGAAATAGAGGGTCAACTCCAGATTGACAAATGGGTCACATGTAAACTACAGATACAAAGGACACCATTTTGTTTTTTCCGGTGGTATAACTGCCCCCCCTCCCCTGCTACCTCATTGATGCCACAAATCTACCAGACTTACAGCAATCTGGGGGCATCTCGGTAAATTGAAAATGATTATGTTTATTCTGACAAGTGACACTAAAAATCTTGTATGTTTATATAGTGGAAGAATTTAATTGCACTGCAGTTAAAGAGTTGGATTAATTTTAGAATTCAATGTCCCTCCATGGGTTTTTTCAGCATCTTCCTTCCTTGAATGAAAACTGCTACCTACATGTAGTAAAGCAGAACTAACCATTCCCTTCAGATTGCACTGGCCCACCATATTTTTTCAGTATATTCTTTGACTCTTTCTATCCCATTCTCGACTGCAGTTGAGACACGCAAAACTAACGTTAAAACCCATTCTTGACTGTAGTTGAGATGCAACCCGCTTTCAAAAACACGGCTGTCAACATTCACAGGAGTTATCTACCTTGATTCTGTGAATGCTAGAACATAGTAGAATGACAATTGAACATGTCTAGTGTATTTTGTTGACTGGTATTCGTATTTAAGTTTTTATCACAGTATCGAAAATAAAATAAAAAACTAAGTTTGTGTAAACGTTATTGATGACGTAACACCTACATGGGTTCAATTTCTCGCTATTTGGATAATTTTTTCAAAACATATTGGACATTATTATTTAATGAAAACTCAAGATTTGTAAAGGATGTATTCGGTGAAAATAACTGATAATACAGACTGAAGTAGATGATGGATGGGATTACTCGTCGTCAATTGAAATGGAAAATAAACTTTGGTAAAGACATCATGGATCGTGATCGTAGGGTTTAAAACTAAAATATTTTAAAAGTATTAATAAGTTCTTCTGTAAATTTTATTTTGGTAATTAGACTCACTAAGATGTCCTCTAAACAATGACACACATCAAAAGAGGTTGAAAAATGTGGGTTCACAATTACATATTTCACGTTGGAAACTTGAGTCAGTGATGATGTTTTCTGGTTGTAAAGCTGGGTGGATAAGAGATAAATGAAAACTGCTGCCTAGTACAACTAACTATTCCGTTCAGATTGCAATGGCCCGCTAAATTTGCTACCTAGAAAAGCTAATCTGACCATTCCTTTGTTTTGTTGTGTTTCAGGTAGCCCGAAAATTACCCCACAGTTGCCTGGAATCATTGAGAAAGCCTTCAGTGAGACTGTGGAAATAACGTGCACTGCAATTGGAATCCCTGCTCCCACTATCAGATGGTATTACAACGGGCATCTAGTTAGCTCTCTACAGAGAAGCAGGTAATGTTTTTAATAATACTCTGTTAAACTTTTGTTTTCTTTTAAGATGCCAATATATCAGATGACATTTATTTATTAATCATCGCAGGGTTTGTACGGAGTCTGGAAAACCTTGAAAAATATGGAATTTTGAAAATCCATTTTCCAGACCTGGAAAAAGTATGGAAAAATACCTTTTTTGCAAGTTGGTTTGGAATAGTATGGAAATTTGTCTTTTGGACTCATGTAGAAAATGTTGACAGTAGTTACGTCAGTAACATCATATACCATTTGTACCAAACAAGCAGTAGTAAAAGATTGTCACATAATTAACAGAGATGGACATTCTGTACATTTTTTAATCTAGCTGCTTTTCAAAGCCCTGCAGTTTTCCTGACTGTTTTCTTCATTGACATTTTACTCCCATCGTTTTATTAATGAAGTTGTTGTCTTCACAGAACTGTTGAGTTTGCCAATGGAACGCTGCGTATTGACAGAGTGGAGATGTCTGACATGGGTCTGTACCAGTGTATCGCTCAGAACCGAGCCGGGGAGGATTCATCTGTGTCCTGGCTCAAAGTCAACAGTGAGTGTTCAGGCAGTTCTTTCTGTTTCTAAGTTAAGTCAATGTTAGAGCTAAAGGTTGGAGGGATAGGTAGGGTGGAATATTAGGGGTAATGAAGTCAATGTGTTAAGTGAAGAAGTAGTGGGGTTTTTTTTGTGTTCATAAACATGTATTTCACTACAAGTATATTCCTTTTTAACAGGTATAATTTAAGTAAAAATAGAACCAACCTGCATCATTTCATATCACATGGGGCGGAACGTAGCCCAGTGGTAAAGTGTTCGCTTGATGCACGGTCGGTTTGCGATCAATCCCTGTCAGTGGGCCCATTGCACTATTTTTCTCTCCAGCCAATGCACCACGACTGGTACATCAAAGGCCGTGGTATGTGTTATCCTGTCTATGGGGTAGTGTATATAAAAGACCCCTTGCTGCTAATCGAAAAACGTAGCCCATGAAGTGGCGACAGCAGGTTTCCTCTCAATATCTGTGTGGTTCTTAACCATATGTCCGACGCCATATAACCATAAATAAAATGTGTCGAGTGCATCGTTAAATAACATTTCCTTCCGTGAATGAATGAAAGGAATGTTTAATGACACCTCATCATCTCAAATGAATGCATGTGTAATGATTGCCAAGCAGTGGTTAGATTGCAGGACATTTGTTTCATCAGTTAGTTTAATGACACCACTAGAGCAAATTGATTTATTAATACTCTGCTATTGGATGTGAAATATTTGATCATTTTTAACACACTGTCTTAGAGGAAACTCGTTACATGTTTCCAGGACAGGACATCACATACCACAGCCTTTGATATACCAGTCGTGGGGCACTAATTGGGATGGGAAGAAAACAAATAGAGAATGGGTTCAAGTAGTAAGCAAACCTCCACAAATTGAAATCTGCATGACCTGAAAAGTGGTTATTCCCCCCCCCCCCCCCAATAAATAAATTTTACGTGGGCTCCGTTCCATGAAGTGACCTTAGCGCTAATAATCACCTGACTTACCTTAAGTGGAATGGGGCACAGGTCACTGATTATGCCCTAATAAAACTGCATAAGCAATATGTGAATCAAACAATCAATTGTGCAATCTGTGGATGCCTGAGGCTGCCATGTTGAGTAGATTTTCTAATGAATTAGTATGTACTGCTGTAATTAAAACAATATTCATGTGTAGTTAACAAGCGAATGAAAAGAAGAAGAAACAATATTAAATTTCTGTGGCTGTTTTCAAATACGTATCATTTTTATGTGATGAGTTAACCTACACATTAATTTTACAATGTTTGATTAAAGTAACTCCTTAAGAAAAATGTACATTATTAGAGAATATATTTAGGAAAACTTAGGGTAGTTTATTTCTATACAAAAAGGATATTTTTTGTTTGCATATACTTAAAGATTCATTGCATTTAGTTTTTGTGATTGTTTGTGTGTATCCTAACCTTTTGTTCCAACCTTAAAGATTGTACTTCTTTCTTTTACCTAAATTAGGTTCACCGCCCAAATTCACATCAACACCTGACAATTTAACAATTGTTGAAACCAGGGATGCCAAATTTTACTGTCAGGCCACTGGTGCACCAACTCCAGTAGTTAGTTGGTACAAAGGTAATATATTTTAATGTTTTCTTATCTGTTGTAACCTACCCCACCCCTCCACCCCACCCAAGGATGGGCATTAATTTATTTATAAATATATTTTTAGCCTTTGAAAGTCAGACCATTTCATCAGCAAAAAATGTGCTGAGGCAGAAGTAGTTTGTTTCAGTTCAGTTACACTATTATTTAAATGTCTATATCTTCCGACAATAATAGTCGTTGCAAAACCCCCAAACAAAACACACACGTGCACATGCATATACACACGTGTCAAGAATGAAGGTTGAAAGAAATTGTTTATATTTGTCTGTATGCAGACTATTTTTTAAAGGTAGTACATGTATGCTTATTAAGACTTCAGACCCCAACATATTTTACAAAGATATAATCATGATAGAAGTTAAGAATGTCATAAAATATTAGACATTATTAGTACCAAATTATAAAAAACTGTCAGGGCAAGAACACAAACTATACCTGTGGCCTAAAGGTTTATTTTTATAGCCTACATAAAATCTATTAGAACCACAATTATCATTTCTGTCAGTCTGTGACAAAGATAATGTTTTTGTACATAATCATATCGTTTAGAGTTTTGACAGAATGTCACACTACTTACATAATTGTACTTACATAATTTACAATCATCGCACTTTTTTAAATTACGAATCGGGTTTTTTCCAGTGTATGATCACCACATCCTATCCAAACTTTTCTTTGCTAAGCATGGGTTACACAGGGTTTCTCAAATTTTTATAAATTCCACTAGCCATGGGATCAGTGATTTCAAAAATTTACTAGCTATGATTAAAAATTCACTAGCCCTACTTTCTTTTAAGTTCCGGTAATATAATTTTGCCAAATAATAGTAAAAATCAGATATGCCACCTAAAGAGATAGATAAAGCTTAAAACACTAACATTGTGGGGTGTTTGCAGGATATTCATATTTACAAAATAGACTTTAACTGAACATTTGACAAATTGTTTTCACTAGCTGTCGGACATGGCAATTGTAGTTATTTACTAGCCCAACATTGAATATCACTATTCATGAGAGTGGAGCTACCATAATCTAGAAGCCCTGTCCATTTGAATCTTATCGATGTACATAGTAACAAATTTGATAAAGTCTGTATAATACATTTGATTTCTGTA
Source organism: Gigantopelta aegis (assembly GCF_016097555.1). NCBI lineage: Eukaryota > Metazoa > Mollusca > Gastropoda > Neomphalida > Peltospiridae > Gigantopelta > Gigantopelta aegis. Next base: position 21,026,508 of record NC_054706.1, read on the forward strand.
GTTGTCAGTGGTATAGACAGCCCAATTGTCAGCGACGGCCGTTACCAGATCCTGAATGATGGACTCCTCATTGTATCGACAAAGAAACAGGACTCGGCATTGTACAAATGTGTAGCCTCCAATGTCAGGGGACAGATTTTAGTGGAAGCTTTGCTGCAAGTTATAGGTAAGATCTTTTTGTTCTTTTAATGAAAAGAAATAAAAAAAATAATACATGAAAAGTGAAATGTTGCTGTTTTGTTGAATGACACCACTAGAGCATATTGATATATTAATCATCAGGCTATTGGATGTAAAACATTTGTAAATTTCGATCTTTTGACTAAAGTTTAAATGTAAACTTTTGTAAAACCTCATTGATGAGAATATTTTTATTAATGAGATTATCCATTCTTATTTTTAGCATAAAACCTTCAAAGTGCCAGTTGTATGTGTGTGGGTTTATGTCTTATTTAAGAACTGAACGTTATATTTTTTACGTTCATGCGATGATAAACACCAAAACCGTTTTACACACTGTATGAATGGCGTAGTGTGTTAGCGCGAAGCCGTTCATACATAAGTGTGTTGACAATAAAAAGTAGTTCCCGTAATAACATTCTGTTTTTATTTGTTTACTGAAAAAGTGCAGTTTTAAAATTCATGGAAGAATGAACATTGTTTTAGATCACGTGATAGCATTTTAACCAATCCAAATGCCTATTACAAAACAGTAATTATAAAATGGAATTATTTATCTATTATAATCATTCATCTCACCATAAAATCAGAGCGGGGACATGGCCCAGTTGTAAACCTAGGATCAATCCCTGTCAGTGGGCCCATCGGACTATTTCTCATTCCAGCCAAATCACCACAAATAGTGTTTATCCTATCTGGGAGATAATAGATAGAGGTTATTACCCTCGTGTATTTCGGTATCGTCAATATCATATATTAGGAATAAAAATTGTATTATGCGAGCATAATACATTATTTTTATTCCTAATATATGATATTGACGATACCGAAATACACGAGGGTAATAATCTCTTTATCATATAAGCTCAAGCTTAATACAACATGTTTTGTAAACTGTACATGCAACTTTAATTCCAGACCGCCATTACTAGATATTCAAATGACGTAAGAATATGTGGCGCGGTGTATTTTTGAATGGAAATGACGTCAAACTCTAATGACGTCATTTTAGATGTCCTTACATCAAAATAAAGTTATGCCTAACGTTTTTTGTTTTCTGAACACTGGACAGCTTTCAGTGTCAAATTGCCATTGAAATGTTTTTATTTGATGACTATGAATGCATACGTCAATCATGGAGTGTCACCCAAGTACGTTTGCTTAAATGTCAATAAACCTAGTGCCGCGACCTCGACTAATTTACATCTAATTTGCAAAGTTATCAAATTCTTAAAGTATGTGATCTGAAAAATATCACATACTTTGATTGCACTGAAAATGTAAGATATTATATGATAAAAAAAGAATAGCCCATGGCAGCAGAATTCCTCTCTCTTAGTTTTTTTGCTTGACAATATAACTGTGTTCAATGTAATGTTAAATAAAACATTTCTTCCTCAACACAGAATCAACACATTTTTACCAGCTCGTATTATGATGTTTTATAAATGATAAAAACTTGATTTTTGTTTCAGTAAAAACTCAGATTGTGCGACCGCCACAGAACAGCACGGAGATTCTGAGTACGCGCGCAACCCTGGAGTGCGGGGTCAGTCACGACGAGAACATCCAGCCGCAGTGGGACTGGTTTTTCTACAAGAAACCCAGTTACAGTGAGGAGCACATCGTCAGTGGGGGCAGGCGCATCATCACCGCCACCGGCAGTCTCATCATCAGCGGTGTGGCGGGGCAGGACATTGGGCGCTACAAGTGTGTCGTCACCTCGGCCGGCGGGAACGACAGTCGTGTGGCAACATTACTCGTTATTGGTGAGAACATTTTGAAAATACGGTGGACTCTTTTTAAGTCTAAAACAAATTCAAGTGGGACTGATGAAATGTGTCTGGTATAAATACACAGTGTAGTGACGTTCCAATTATCGATTATATATTTTTTTTAATTGATGGGTCAAGGTCTATTGATATGATGATCGATTATAAAAATAATTTATTCATTGGGTGGGAAAATGTTAACTGCTATTGTCCCTCCAGTGTAGATGAAGGAATGGATGTAATTATGTTGAGGAAGATATAAATAGTTATTAAAGGTAAAGTTGGCCATTTGTAGGATCTAGATCCCAGTGAACACAGCAATAGGTGCATGGTCCAATTCAAAACGATTGTGTAATCGAAAGTTGATCGGTTGGTGCCACCAGATTATAACCGATGATTGATGATGAAATTCCAACTGATTCCGAATACTAATAGAGTGTTGGAATTGACAGGTTTTCCAAAATCCTTGTTGTTGAATGGGACTCTTTAATCTTACCGGTTTACACAAAAATACTGATTAATCAGATGTTCTTTTGGTCTAAGCTGCCAGGCACTCTTTAAGTCTTTAGTTCAAGTCTGGTAAAGTACATAATATATATAAAAGAAGAAAATCCCAGATTTTAATATGTGTTATAATAGTTAATTTATTTACACTGTATTACATGTATATAATATATATTACTGTGGGAATTGTATTTAATTTTTAAGTAATTACTTGTGGTATCAAAACTAATCATCTATCGAAGTGCTATACATGTAGCAGTCTTTATTTAAATGACTTTATGGAGTAATGAATTTCAATGTGTCGTTTTTCAGAATTACCACGGAAACCTGTGATAACGAGTGTCACTTTAGCTCGGGACACAGACAACAGCGTCATCATTACATGGACTCCTGGTTTCAATGGCAACAGTCCTCTACAACGTTACATCATCAGCTATAGAGTGGAAGTCCAAGGTGGGTTACCTCCCTTGTGTATGTTTTAATGATATATTTTTTTTTTTAAAGGGCATTGTGAATAGGCTTTGCCATCTTCTAAGTTTCATTTATTTCCTCATTTTGCAAATATATAATAATATATATATATTGTGGTATTGGATTAAGTTGTGTGTTTATTAAAATGTGAATTAAAACATTTCTTAATTTGGTATAATTGTATACTGGCACAAAATCAGAGTTCAACAAATCTGCTAGCCTGATACCTGGGGCTAGTACATTTTAATACAGGGCTAGTGACAAATATATCCCAGTAGCCTGATGGGCTATTGTTGTTTTTTTGTTGTTTTTTTAAAACAAAAAAAAACAACCCCAAAAACCCAGCTAGCTCACAGTCAAATTTTTTCCTGCACTAGCGTTTGTTTGATAACTGTTATCCTGACATTGGTCTCGTATAATATCAATAAATCAGTAAGTATATATTAATATTCAACTTGAACTAGCTTTCTACAAAATGTCATAATAAGAAGTCTCTACATTAAACTTGTGTTTTATTTTGATCTAGTAACCACTGATTCAGTGATGTGATGCAATATTATACATTACTTTTTCTGCTTGTAGGTGCTAACAATGACAACTCGAGATGGCAGGTGTACCCGGACATCATCAAACCCAACTTGTCACAGTACACAGTTTCTAACCTGCAGCCATCTCGCTTCTACAAGTTCAAGATCAGCGCATTTAATTCGGTGGGCGAGGGAAACGCCAGCATCCCTAAACCAGATCCAGCCATTCAGATGCCACCACAGCGTAAGAACATATAATATATATGTATACTGTAAACCGGATTAATATTGCCACGTGGGTTTTTTGTGAATATACACCGTAGCGCATATTTGCGATGTTTAAATTTCGCGAATGACCGTTTGCATCTGTAAAAAAAAAAAAGAGAGAAAAAATAGGCCAATATTGCTTTTATTGGTATGGGAAAATACACCTCACTGTCGGTGTGGTTGTTATAAATTTATAGTGTCCAGAATATTGGTGTTTCCTGTTACTTGACGTTAACCAATTGTCTCTGGGACAGAGTAGAGAACTACCCACCTGGCGTGTGGCAGAAACACAGCTCACAGCTTTAGTTGTTAACAATTGCATATTTCGGTACCTGTGGTAGCCAAACAATCTATTGACTTAACAGTATTCAAGCCTTACACTGGAAAGAATGTAGTTTTAGTCCGGTTTCAGATATTTAGAGTTTTCTGTAAAAACTAGTAAAAATGGTTGTTTCATTAGCCAAATAATAAATATTGTAGTCACTTTGTATAAAAATTAGCAAGTGGTCAATTTGGTTATGAAGGAAGGAGTATTTATGACAGACAAAACTGAAAAAACCCCCAAACCACCCAGTAATATAATAGGCATGTATTGAAATAACAAGAATGGTGAGTAAAATCAAGAACAGTACTCATTCACAAATACAGTGAAACCCCAACCCACCCAGTAATATAATAGGCATGTATTGAAATAACAAGAATGGTGAGTAAAATCAAGAACAGTACTCATTCACAAATACAGTGAAACCCCAACCCACCCAGTAATATAATAGGCATGTATTGAAATAACAAGAATGGTGAGTAAAATCAAGAACAGTACTCATTCACAAATACAGTGAAACCCCAACCCACCCAGTAATATAATAGGCATGTATTGAAATAACAAGAATGGTGAGTAAAATCAAGAACAGTACTCATTCACAAATACAGTGAAACCCCAACCCACCCAGTAATATAATAGGCATGTATTGAAATAACAAGAATGGTGAGTAAAATCAAGAACAGTACTCATTCACAAATACAGTGAACCCCCTCTAAACTGGACACCCTTGGGACCAAGACAAATGTCCGGTTTTAAGAGGGATTCAGTTTAGAAAGGTTAAGTTCTGTCCTAGTATATGAAAAGGGACTGTGTAAAATGTCCGATTTTGAGCAAATTCCGGTTTAAAAAGGGTCCAGTCTTGTGAGGTTTCATTGTACTTGTATATTGAGTTGAACTAAAATAATGCCGGATCAGTTGTGTTTTATTCAGATATGTAATAAACAAGTATGTATCAGTACACTTAAAACTGATATAATTGGATGACAAATTATTTGTGTGTATGGGAAGTCCTTTACTTTCAAAAAGAAAGAAAGACAGAACTGGAAACTTGATAAACTGAATAGAGGTGTCATAATCTATCAGTTACCTATTCTGTATTTTGTGGTAACCTGTACATGGATTACACGACACTATCATCAGTGGCGGATCCAGAAAATCCATTTGGGGGGGGGGGGGGGGGGGGGACCCAATGACATGAGGTGAAATGCCAAGGGAACTTTGGGAGAGGTTTGAAATGTTTTAAAATTAATATACTGTCGCAAAATTTACAGGGAGCTGGGCCCCTGGGGCACCCTCTTATATCAGCCTCTGATCATGCTTATTTTCATGCTTGTAATATAATTGTCTAATTTTGGTTTCCAGCTCCCGGCAGACCACCGAGAAACTTTTATTGTAGTCCCGGACCAGATCGGTCGATCCTGGTGAAGTGGCAAGCCCCAGAAGAGAATTCATGGAATGGGGATCTCCTTGGCTTCATCATCCAGTACCGAGTTGCCAACTACCCCGACCTGGCTCTACAGAAACGCAACATCACCGACCGACTGGCCACCAGCTACGTCCTCGACAACCTCGTCTACCACAAACAGTACGAAGTGGCCATAGCGGCGTACAACATCAAAGGTCCCGGAGTGTACAGTTCGTACTTCTTCGTGTGGACCTTGGAAGGCCGGCCAACTGCTCCGCCACAGAACATAACTCTCGTGTCAACAAACTCGACGACGATTAAAGTCACGTGGCTACCGCCTGATCCGACGCAGATAAATGGAATAAATCAAGGGTACACGATCAGTCTCCGCAGGTCCGTGGTGTCACAGACGGAAAGGAGTGAGTTCTTCCCGTCGGATCAGGATAATCTGTACGGCCACCAGACAACGCATATTTACAACCTGATGAAGTATACGGAGTATGTGATAACAGTCGTATGTCAGACCAGTCGTGGACAGGGCCCGGCAAGTAATCCACAGATGATACGTACACAAGAAGATGGTGAGAAAATACTGAGATTTATACCTCTTTTGAAATTTTATCTAAATAACATAAGTGATGGTAGAGTCGTCAGTCATAGCAATGTCTCAATTTTTGGTAATATTATTTAGAGAGTCTTGAAAAGTTTTATTCAAATAATTATACCCATTAAAGGGACACACCCTAGTTACGGCTAGTTGTTAACCATTACGGCATTGTTTTTCGTTATTAAACCCATTTTTTCACAAATAAAATTGCACTTTACTTACCGTTTATTATTTAGAATATACATTTCCATTCACCTGATGTGTTTTTTGGTAATCCTGGTAATCCTGGTGTTTGTAATACCACAAAATGCATTTTTCTTATTTCTGAAAAACGGACGCACATTTGAGGAAAAACCGTTGAGCAGACAAGGTCTAATCTATTTTTAGACGGGATATTTCCATTTCAATGTCACAGACGTTGGTATACCACATGACCGTTATCATTTTGGTTCGGTTTGTTTTCTCGTGCACGGTTCGCGCAATCAACATCCGATTTGTTGTTGTTCATTTGTGAGATTTTTCTTCACAGTTCGTGAACATTTTCAGTAACAATAAAGTTCAGACAAGTAAGTATCTCAATACAAAACGTTACAAACCCTTAAAACCAATAATTTTGCTAAGTCCTACGATATCTGGAGAGGGGATACAACCAGGACAGAACAGTTGGAACATGTCCAGGAGAGGTGAAAAGAACGCACCCCAAGTCTGTGAAATTTGTCGTGACGTAGGCATTGTTGTGCTTCGAGCGACATCTACCGGTGACATCAGAATACAAACTTTCAAAATTATTTCAAGCAATTGGGACATGGGGATTCCCATGGTATTTATCGATATAAAACCTGCTTTTTCACTCCATTTGATAAAAACGTGATCTAAGTGTGTTACAGGTTTGTAGATTAACCAAATTATAATTTATTTTCGCTGGATGGAACTAGGGTGTGCGGCTTTAATGGTACCCAAAAAGATGGTGAGAAAATATTCACAATTTATCCCATTATGAAATTGTATTCAAATAACATACCAGTAATAAGTGATGATAATCTGAGTCATCACTTCGAGCAGAGTTTTAATTTTTTTATAACATTATTTTTAGAGCCTTGAAAGATTTTATTCAAATTATAATTATTATTATTAATGATTATAATATGACCCATCAATGGACTATTCAAGTCTGGAAATATTCTATGGAGGTATTTTCTTTATGGGTTCTTTGATGTTTTAGTGTGTCTACAATACAGTATGAAAGTCATGTTTTAGTGTGTCTATAATACAATATGAAAATCATGTTTTAGTGTGTCTGTAATACAATATGAAAGTAATTTTTAACTGTTTCCGATCCATTTGATCGCATCTCCTCATTTGATCTGCACTGTCGACTGCCATCTTTGTACTTGGTCAATGCCGCATTATAATGCACACATCGTGCGAAATATTGTGCACAAAGATGAATTCCATAACAAAAGCCTCATTGGATGTGATCACATGACTTTACATGGAATTTCTATATATGTATATGGCAGCTGTATATATAGCATTGGATGTGGGCTGACTATAAACACAGTAGTTAATACTTTTTGGGGAAGCCCAGTGTAAGATTACCACATCCTATCCAAGCTTTTCCATACTAAGCATGGGTTACAGCTAGTTTAATATATTCTGTAACAAATTCGCCAAAATGCTCACTTGAAATATAATGTGGCAGGTAAAACTATTTATTGTTTGGTTACATATTTAAAAATGAAAGCCAAATTAATAGCACTGTTATATATATATATATATATATATATATATATATATACATTGTACTGATTTCGAAAAGAAACTGTACCAATACTTTGAAGGACTACTGAAGAAAAAAACTAAATATGTTGTATGTTTAAAACCTATATATTCATGAGATTGGGGTTTTGACCGGTGAGGATCAAGATTTCATTCCATAAAAGCAGAAACATAATTAACCACCATTTTATTTCCATTATACAAATTATAAAGGAAATTAAATCAATTTGTCTTGGTATAGTTTCTTTTGGACGTCAGTTATACAGGTAGTTATCAAAAAATATAGAGATTTATTTAGTCATCATATCTTGCCAATGTATATAGTGATTATGGAATAAATGTAGTTAAATTGTTGATATATATTTTAACCTCTATGTGTTTGTCGTTTGTAGTTCCTGGAAAAGTAGGAGACTTGAAGTTTGACAATGTCCGAGACAGAACACTGAGAGTTTTGTGGACCGCCCCACAAGAAATTAACGGAGAACTTCAAGGTTGGTTTTATCTGCATGTTATCATCAAGGTTACAGGGGCGGAATGTAGCCCAGTGGTAAAGCGCTCACTTGCTGTGCAGTCGGTTTGGGATCGATCCCCGTCGGTGGGATCATTGGGTTATTTCTCGTTCCAACCAGTGCACCACGACTGGTATATCAAAGGCCATGGTATGTACTACCCTGTCTGTGGGAATGTGCATATAAAAGATCCCTTGCTGCAAATTGAAAAGAGTAGCCCATGAAGTGGTGACTTTGGGTTTCCTCTCTCATTATCTGTGTGGTCCTTCACCATATGTTTGACGCCATATAACCGTAAATAAAATGTGTTGAGTATGCAGGATCAAATGTCACAGTGTTTGAAATAAGCACTTGTGTGTTCGTCCTAAGAAATGAACATCTGTTCGGACAAGCAAAATACATTGGTTATCTGATGAACAAGTAAAAATAAATTACAAATTGTTTCATTTTGAGCAATTTGAAACATTTTATACAAGAAAAATATTGACGGACATGTAGATATTTTTTTTATGTCCTTGTCCGGTAGACTTGTGAAAAATTGGAAAGAAAATTATAAATTAGACCTGTCGTCTGACCCCACAGGAAAATGGGTGTCCTGCAATCCATGAGTATGGTAGGTGGGGGTCAACAATTTACTCAGGTAACCATTTAGGCCCATGGGCCTCTTATTTAAAATCGGGATAACAGCACAGTGTTATGTAGTTCATGAGATTAAGAATAAGCTTTACAGTAGACTGCAAGTTGGGCATGTCAGCATATTACTCATTACACCATTGTACATAGAAATATTAATGTTTAAATTTTAAGAAAAATCTTTAAAAAATCAAGATATACTGATTTGGGAGAGAAAGTAAAACCCCCCACATATGACAGCAAAGTTGAGCATCCCAGTAATGCAACTAATTACACCATCTGCAAGTTTGTACAGTGAAACCTGTCTAAACCGGATCACACTGGGGACTTAAATCTTGTCTGATTTAGACAGGATCCTGTGTTTAGAGGGTCACATTTTAGAATTTTAAAACGTTGGACCATAAAACTTGGTTGTGACAGGATTCCGGTTTGTGCAGGGTTCGCTTTAGGCAGATTTCACAGTACATAGAAACAGTATTTTGGAATGGTTTTTTTTTTTTTTTTTTTTAAATCAGGATACACTGTGATTTGGGAGAGAAAGAACGAGTCCCACACTCGACAACAGGTTGAGCTTCCCAGCAATTTGACGAGCTACACCATCCGCAAGCTGTCTCCAATAACCAAGTACACAATATATGTGCATGCTCGTACCAGGAAAGGACCCGGTCTTCCCAAGAGTGCCGACATTGAGTCTGGTGTGCCTCCAGGTGGGTGATCAGTGTGTAGCTTTGTTTTTTTTCTTTTCAACTTAACCTAATGTCACGCCGATGACTGGAGTCCAGGCTAGGGATTTTCAAAGCTATCTTAGCGCTACGAGGTCGTAAAATCATCGTAGGTTGTGATGTCACTACAGCACACACCATAGTGACGTCATAGCTTACCATTGTTTTACAATTTCAGAGGCTAAGATTTCTTTCGAAAATATGGGCCCAGGGTTGAATTCTTCATCAAAGAATCCTGACGTGCTTGAGTAAGCTATCATTAGTTTGAGGTCAAAGGTTTCCACATGTTATACACAAGACAGGCTTTAGATTGTACCCCAGAAATTATTACTATTTTATTGAATTTGGCCAAACAATCTGCAGCTAAATTCAATTTTCAATTAGCCAAACAGCTAAAATGAATATACATGTAGATCTGCAAAGGGCATGCATTTTTTAAATTAACTGTTTGGCAAATTAATAATTAAATATATTCATCAAATTTGATTTTAATTTCCATTTGGTTGTTAGTAAATGATGACTTAAACTCTGCCGACAGTGTACATGATGACACATGGTCTGTCATTGTCTTCTTGTGTTCTTGTGTCCTTGCAAACTGTTCACTGGTTGTTTGCAAGGATGTGATTTTTGTGTGTGTGTGTGTCTTTTTATCCAATTTCACCTTTCATCAATGTAGCTTTTATGTTTAAAAGTGGTTTATACATGTTTTATAATTGTTGGAAACGTAAAAGAGTGGGGTTTTTCAAATTGCTATGTTATGAACTTTATGAGGTATATGAAAACACTTCAATTAAATTTTAAATTAATAATTAGTTATGAGACTAGTACGTCACTGTATTTGTAGTATTTGCTTCCATTTTAGATACCCCATTTATTTCATTAAGCTGATCTGATAACCTTGAGTTCTGCATTACTGAAAGACTTCACTTTTTGTTATAGAACTTCCCACCGAACCGTTTAACTTGGCATACAGCAACATAGAGGCCCGGTCTGTTCTTCTACAGTTTCTCCCGGGCTCCAACGGTAAGACATCGATCACGCTGTGGATTGTCGAAGCCCTCGAGGGTTCCAGCACCAGGTGGAAACATATCTACAACATCTCCAGCCCAAATGCTCGGGCCATCAACGTCCTAAATTTGAAACCATACACGAAGTATCGACTCCGTATTATCGCCGAGAACATTGTGGGGCGAAGTAATTCCAGTGCTCCGACACGTGAGTTTGAGACGAAGCAAGATGCACCGTCGAAACCACCGGGTAACGTCACTGTGAGGGCGCTGAATTCCACGGCATTGAGAATAAGCTGGACAGTAAGTTTGTTGTGTTTTAATTTATGTATAGATCTCATATTTATGCTGCTTTAACATATTTCTTGTTAAGAAATCAGAATATGACAAAGCTGATATTTGCTTAATTTGTAAAAAAAATTACAGGAATGATTTTGATTATTACAGTAAAAGGAAGAACTTACATTTCTAAAATTGAATTTTTGACCAATATAAAAACATGTGGGGAAATAAAATTTCAAAGAAAAAAATTATTTCATAAAATGTGTTTCTGCAATTTTATATTTTTAATAATAATAAATAATAATCTACTTCAAACAACTAAAAGGTAATCTTGATTTTTACATTACATGTATCTTTATTTAGTTTTTTGGCTAAAATGTCCTCTGGCCTGAGGTTAGAGTTGAAATAGCTGTAATTTAAAATGTGCTGTCATTTTTCTTTTTCTTTTTGACCATCTGGAAGAAGACGGGAATGTTTTATTTAATGATACACTCAATACATTTTATTTATGCCTATATATGGCATCAGACTTATGGTTAAGGATCACACAGGTAATGAAAGAGGAAACTCGCTGCCATCGTTCCATGGGTTACTCTTTTTTAAATAGCAGCAAGGCATCTTTTTTATGCACCTTCCCACAGACAGGATAGCACATATATGGCCTTTGTTACTTACCATCCTAGATGAATGAGTGAGTGAGTGAGTGAGTGAGTGAGTGAGTGAGTGAGTGAGTGAGTGAGTGAGTGAGTGAGTGAGTGAGTGAATGAATGAATGAATTAACAAATGAACGAAGAATGAAAACAAGTCTTAATAGGTACCACACCAACTGTTATAATTATTATATTTTAAGTGAATGAGTGAGTGAAAGAATGAATGAATGAATGAATGAATGAATGAATGAATGAATGAATGAATTAAGAAATGAATGAAGAATGAAAACAAGTCTTAATAGGTACCACACCAACTGTTATTATAATTATTATATTTTAATTTCTGTTTCAGCCTCTGTCCCTGGTAGACTGGAACGGAATCCCGCGAGGCTACAACATCTACTACCGCATGAAGATGCCGCAGGTGAGCCTCCCGGACTCCTCGTTCACTATCGTACAGCTGGAAAACGGCATGGACATCGAGAGCTACTTCCTCGTCAGCCTGCAGGAATGGGTCGCATATGAGGTCAAGATGAACTCCTACAATGATGTCGGTACCAGTCAATTCAGTCCAATTACCGGTGAACGAACACGGGAATCGGGTAAACCTCAGAATGATAAATTTTTTGTTTTGCATTTTGTTTTTATTACCTAGTGAGTGTTTTCTGACTGATACATACATGCTTATATACACAAAAGGGTATGCAGTAAAAATATAATTTGTGGTTTTGATCAATAGAAAAGGAAAATAGGCCTACAATTTGTGAGGAAAAATTCATTTTATCATCTAAAATAACCAAAACACTGAAGTTAATGATATTTGTGAAGTGGTGTGCAGGAACTAATATTTTTATAAAGGGATTATGGTTTCATAAAGTTATACCTGACTTAAAGATTACATCTTAAGTTTGTTTGAATTTAGAAGTACCCTTTTTCTAGAGGAAATATTTGTTCAATATGATTACAGTTTTTTGTTTTTTTACTTTTTATAATATTTCATTCCTGTTCTGGGCTGTTCAAATAAAATATCTTTTGTGTTTTTCACACAAGAAATTAACTAAAAGATATACATATTTATGTGGATAAAAAGAATTCAATTCAAGTAAATTTTGGCACTTGTATTTTTCACTCTTCACCTTTTCCCATTTTAAGTATACAGCATTCTTGTATAAAGTCTAGCTAGCTCTTCTCAGCTGACATCAAGTATAACAAAGTATAACTTATTCACAGTGCCCAGTGCTAGCCCGACAAGAGTGCATGCTGTGGCGAACTCGTCAACCAGTATTAATGTGACATGGCAGCCGGTGCCGCCACTCGAACAGAACGGAATGATTCTGGGATACAAGGTATGCTTGTTTAATTCATACAGACACTGTTTCATTTATAACCATAGATGATGCTCATAAATTGTTTTAAATATTTTCGATTTTGAGCATTTTGTGTTTGTGTCATTTTGATTTATTTCAGTAGACAAATAATTTAGTAAACTGTTTTTTAATCGCCCATTAAAGAATCTTTGTTGCATAAATTATCTCCCTTTGATAACTAGCATAAATTTGTTTATTACACCAGTGGTCACCAATAATGGAAAATATTTTCCATATTTTCTCAGTGGGAAATATTCTGCATTAGTCTTAACGAACAATACTATTGGACGATTTGACGCTTACAAGCCAGTGACCTTGTCGGTTCTAAATATGCCATTATCCCGATTTTGCAAAGACACAAAATTACATGTTTTTGGTGCTAAATTTATAACAAAATGTCATTTTAATGCAATTTATTATAGATTTTGTACCAAATTAAAGTTAACTTTTGTTTTTGAAAATTATTTATGAACGTGATTAAATTACAAAGTTATAGTAATATTCATAACAGTGCGTAAAATGGTTTACATTGTTTTTATACATGTACATGCATGTGTGTCAAAAGTGAAGGCTTTTAGAGACAAAATAGCTGAGGTAATAAATAGAATAACAAACTCAGTACCAGTTATTATAAAATTTATGTCCCTCGTAAAATAATTTTTATTTGTCACTCGCTAAAGCTCGTGAGAACTAAAAAATTATTTCACTTGGGACATAAATTTGATAATAACTGGTAACTCGTTTATTATTCTGTATACAATTGGCCTTGATAAATATTCACAAACCTTCATTAGGCAAATTAAACATGTACTTGAATGCATGTGTACATGTATCTGAGTTACAAATACTGTAATGAACATGATTTTGTTGTTTTCCTGTGGAGTGGTAATTAACTCAGTTAAAACAAACAAACTTTAACATTAAGTTGATTATTTTATTGTAGAATTATTAAGGTTTAACAAATATGCATGTAGTATATATGACAGTCCTTTGATATGTTTATCCAGGTTCAGTATTCGTCGTATGAGGAGAACATCCCGGCCAGGCAACAGGATGTGTTTGGCAACGGCACAATGAGCTCCACAGTGGGAGGACTGCGCAAGTTCGTCAAGTACGAGATTCAGGTCTTGGCGTACACACGGATGGGTGACGGCATGCTCAGCACTCCAGTGTCAGTAAAGACCTTTGAAGACTGTAAGTTCTATCAGTGATATAGACCTGTGTCAAAATAACACGTTTTTTTCAATGTCTTAAAATGAACAATATTGTTAATACATGTATAGTATTTGCCGTAAAGATATAGGTAGATTTCATGATTTAAGTGCAACTTAAAGTTTTATGTTTTTTAAGATAATTATTTAAACTAGATATTTGAAGTTTAAAATGTGCATCCATAAACAAATAAAAAGTACATAAATTATATATTTTTGGTTTTAAAACTACTACTGTATTAAAAATGGATATTTCAATTGAACTTTAAAATATATATAATGAAAGATGGAAGTCTTGGCTCATTAGGAATGAAATATTATAAGTAAATATATATCTGTATGTGTTTGTGTATGTGTGTGTGTGGTGTCATAAAGAAAGGAATGTTTTAAGTGAAAATTATATGTAATATATGACGTTAAACTTATCGTTTCAGATGTTTAAAGTGAAAGTTATAATTAGGTATTTTTTCCAGTCTATGCTCATAAATCCAAATTAATTGTACTGACTAATATTATTTACATTTTTCAGATCCGGGACCACCAATAATCATATACTTTCCGGTTGTGACCTACTCCTCTGCCTTAGTGGTGTGGAGCCCCCCTAAAGAGCCCAATGGCCTCATCTCTGCGTACCGAGTGACATACAAGAAGCAAGGCTCCAATGAGTCGAGTGCCGCGGCTGATCTACAGGCTGACCAGCTGAATCACACGGTGCTGGGGCTCCATAGAGAGACGTACTATGAGTTTTATGTCACTGCCAAGACAAGACTAGGATGGGGACAGGCTGCCAAGGTTTTAGTGTACACGATGAACGACAGAGGTACAGTATTGTAGTTTTACTGTTAAATGTGCTTTTAATGAGACCTACATGTATATGGATTAAGGTTAAATACCTCCATTAATTACTCCATGCAGTTCAATACAATTGTTATGTCAGAATATATTCCATGAAAAATACAACACTATCGAGATGGTCATGTGACTACTAATTTTAGAAAGTGCTCTCAACTGACGAGTACTGCAGAGGCGTATCTGGGGGGGGGAACAGGAGCCCCAGGCCCCCCTAAATTTCGTGATTGTTATAATTTTATTATATACAGTCAAATCCACTTAATTGGATGTCGGATTATTGTATATTTCGGATATTTGAATATGTTTGTCCTGCACGGAACCATTTGCCATTATGGCAATACAAAATCCAACGGTTAATTGGATGTGTTTTTTAACGTGTTTTCGGATATTTGAATATAAAATTATCCTTGCCGAATGGCAATTGCATGTAAAACATAGGAAAGTTTGTGTTACTTGATGTGTTTTTGTAAAATTTATGATCGTACGTAATACCATACTATCGTACATGCAGAAATGAATACTTTTAATTTTATTTAATTTCATTGTTAAAAAACAGAGAAAAGACTTACAACAAACTTGTTTTCTTGTTTCTTAAATTATTTCGGATGACTCGTTATTAATCAATACATTTCCGAATTACATCGTAATTAATCCATGAACTCAAATGTGACCCAATGGCCGAGACAATGCAGGACAATCAAGGATCAAAGTCGGTCATTCCCACCTTGTTGGCAGCCATGTGCGTTCCGTAAGCAGGCATCCCTTAATCTCATGTCGGCCACTTTTGAAGCAGTGTATGTTTAATCCATAAATAAACACTTGTCAGATATTTTTCTCTATGAATTGTCGGTGACAGTAACAAACAAAAGCCGTTTGCTACTAGTGTTATTTTTAGCGGGATCTTTTGATCACGTGATTTTTCCTCTGCAGCTCACAATGTGAAGCCCCATTTGGGGTGACCAATTATGGTGATTACTGTTTAAATTGTTAAATGCCGACAAAAGGTAAGTTGTAGGAGATTTTCTTAGCAAGTTGGATTAATCATCTTTTGGCTATAAATATTGACAAGAACTTTTTTTTCTTCACAATATCAACATGGCAAATAAACGGAAACAAAACGATTTATCTTTGGCTCAGAAATACGACGAGATATGTGCCCAGTATCTCGCCAATGCTAACCCAGAACGAAAAAGACAGAGAACAGGAAAAGCAGCCAATGTGGAGAAGGCCTTATCAGAATGGTTTTCCGTCGCCAGACAAAAAGACATTCCAATATCAGACCCAATATTAGCATTTGTGTTTGTGTTTTTCCTTCTGTTACATTGAATAACGGCCTTTCACTTATTTGACTTTGGCCAGTCTAGTTTACCTGTCAAATCAGTTACAAATGCACACAGATAATAGTCAGATAGACGTCCTGGTAAAGTACAGAAGATGGAAATGACTACTTATTCAAGATTATATTGGGTGGTGGGGGTGGGGTCTTGTTGCATTTGATTTACAAATGTACAAAGAAGTTAATAACGGCCGTTTAATTATCAAGAAGTTAATAACGGCCTTTTAATTATTTGACTGTGGCCAGTCTAATTGAGCTTCCGGTGGTTTTATCTGGGTCATTAGATGTTTAGTCACTTCTACTTCTAGGCGTACAAACGGCATTAACTGTTGCCTCGTGTATTTATCAAGTTTATAGACAAACTTGATAATGATAACAGTCACAATATGGAACTTGGAATCAGTATTTTATTAACACAAAATACTTACCGGTTTTTGACGAAAATTCCACATGTGATGAGGCCCAAATTGGGAGAATCGTAATTAGGGTTTGCATAAATCAACAAGAGATCTTAATTGGGTATATCGTATGTCGAAATTGTACCTTCGGTTTATTGAATATGCCGCTTATTTGAATATGATTTTGTTGCACGAGGCACATCCAAATAAGCGGATTTGACTGTATTAATGTTTTTTTTTTTTTATGATCCCCCTCCAAACCTCCCCCAAAGTTCCCTTGGCATTCCACCTCATGTCACTGGGGCCTCCCTAAATGAATTTTCTAGATCTGCCACTGTCAAACAAAATATTTAGGTTGACCACAAATGTTTTCAGTTAACAGCCCTCATGCCTGAACACTAACCCGTGTTGCTGTTATACAAGTATCACTATATCACTTGCACAGTTGTTATCAGTTAGTACTACATACATGTATATTACAAGTAACTTCAAACCAGTGGGTTATTTAACCTTCACACTAATGGATTAATGTTTTACAAAAAACTATTTTGAGCAGGTACAAATGTATAACTTTACTCATATTTTCACTTAAAACTTTTGTAAATACATAAAATAAAGTTTATATTTGGATCAGTATGTATTACTTTCGTGGGGTTTTCAAATTTTTCTAATATTTTAGATCAGTCAATGTTGATTAAAATTAGGCAAAACATTAAACAAGTTGCATTTATTTTTGGACATTTGTGGCCTGATGTCCAGTTTTTATTACCATTATTCCCACTAACTGTTTTTCAGACCAGAATTGTTTTTGGAAATGAAATACGATTCATATCCCAATATTTCGTGATTTCTGTTCTTGGTAAAACGGTCAAATTTATTATCAAATTAGCTGTTACAATCAGCTATCAATTCCTGAAAATGGCCGTGACCTTCTGCCATTGTTTTCAAGGAAAATACTAACCGAAAACCACTTTTTCAACTGAAAATTCCCAGGTATTTTCCATTGAAAAACTAAAGTTGCCATACTGTCAAATAATCTATTTCCTGTTGTACTATTATTATTTCCAGTGAGTGCCGTGTGCAAAACATATGCTCCTTCACAAAAGAAAGTGGCACTGAAAACTCCTAATTTGATGTGTAAATTTGTTTATGTAATAATGTCTGTTCTGGTAAATCAGTTTAACAGTAGTGTGTTGCATTAGTCTGGCCTAAAATACCTCATTCTAATTATAATTAAATTGCACTAATTTCCCAATCCCTTCACAGATAGGATCCTGCTGAAATATCCTTGATAAATCCCTGTACAGTACTGAGTAGTTACCACATTATGATAATAGGAGGAATGTGTAAAAATACTTTCGATGATCTGTGCATTTATATAGTTAAAATAATTTTTACATAGATTTTTGCATTCACTAAATTCAAACATGCTTTTTATCAGATCGTCCTGCCAGCCCATCAAAACCGACCATCGGCAGTTCGCAGGTTACTGCACGCAGCGTGACAATCAGCTGGAATCCTGGGAACGACAACTACGGGCCACTACGTAACTACACAGTTCAGTTTCAGCGCAGGCTGGGCATGTGGATCAGCGTCCGAGAGACCATAGCTCCAGAGAAAACGTCATACGTTGTGTCCAAGTGAGCTGTGTTTTCTAGTTAGGGCTGTTTTTCATGTGCATGTTTTTTTAGCATAGCGCAGAACATGCACCAAAAAATCAATTCTGTGGTTATCAAATGCAGGGCTCGAACTTAACGACGGCACTGACAGCACTTGCTCTTGTTGAGATATAAATAGCTGTAGGTCGGGATCTTCACTGATGGCACTTTTGTGCCATAGGTAAAAAGTGCCATAGGTAAAGCACCTCAACGATGGCAAAATGTATACACCTGGTGTACATTATCTGCCAATATGTAACATTTGTACATTTAAAATATGCCTACATACAGAAATAACTGTCATGTTTATTTGCTGCAAAAGTGATTTTATTAAAATATGCCATAGGCAAGATCAAAATTACTGTCGGTGGGCCGTTTCACCCATGGCAATTTGTTTTTAAATTGCTGTGGAAGACAAATTCTTAAAGGAAGGGACAATCAAGGCATTTAACCTGGTATGCATATTCAACGATATATATTGCACATTATTGCTTAATATCAACAAGTATAATCGTATAGTTAATTAATAAAACGGTTAAATGTGACGGCTATTATATATAACGGGTGCAGCCATTTTGTATCATCCCAGTGAATACGCCCTCTGACGAGCTGGTGGTTACGTAATACCTAACTTGTCATGTCAGGAATTAGTCTTAGAACTGAATAAACAAAACATACCTGATTTTTGCGGATGCATCGCAATATTCTATAATAATAGTCATCCCAGTAAGCCAGCAACAATTATATCTTATTTTTAATACAAAATAAACTACCATTATCAAAGTGTTGAAATAACTGTATTATGGTTTGTATATAAATTAACCCACATACTGAAATAATAATCGGAGTGTTTTCTTAGTTAATCGGTCTTTTCTTTCCATGGTCTGTACCTGTGGTTCCTGATTGGTAGGTGTATATTTAGACGGTCCCCAGACACTGTCTAGACACACTAAAAAGACGTGCCTCTTTTATTAAGATCACAGGGTGTTAACCGCACAGACACCCCTCTAATTGTAATCGATCAGCCGTCCTGCTTTATTACTGTAAGTAATTCTGTAAAAACCTTGATTAAGTAGACTTTCCCATCTAAAATCACAAAACTGACCAATTATGTAGTCCCAAAGAAAATAAAATTATCACTTGGGTATCGTGAGTGGTGGTTTTTGCTCGAACGTAGCAATAGGCCTAATAATATGCATTTTTTTCTTTGGTTTTTAAAAAAAAGAAAAATGCTATAACTCCATTTCGTTCTACTGATGCAAATTGAAATATATTTAGTTAAATAGTTTATTATACTATCAAGTCATTTATGTTGTTTTACAAGTCAAGTTGATGAAAGTGAAGCGCCTGTCATAAATTAGAGCATTTGTTTACACTGTGCGTAATAGAGAAGTTGGACCTGAACTGACGTCACTTCGCACCAAGCTATACCACTGGACGTCACCAAAAACGAAACAAAATGGCTGCCCCCAGTTAGCAGGAATAATCATGTTTTTTTATTAACTCTAAAATTACGAGTTTTTCATTTGTTAAAGTGTCAGTATGTGTTGGTGGTCCGGGTATGCATCTTTCCAACACATAAATCTCTTGTTTGAGTTTACTCTACCTTTAAGTTTGAGTCCTGCAAATGTGGTGCTTTTGGTAATGGCACCCCTGCCATGTAGAAAACAACCCCTTTTTGAAATGATCTGTGTATTAAGATAGTTCCAGAATTGATCATAGACAAGGGGTGGGGCAGTGGAGGAAAAAATTGATTTGTGTTGGTGGGTTAAATTTAATTTTGTTAATTCATACACCCTTGAATTAAAACTTTTTTTTGTATAAAGTAAGATGTTTAGGTATTTTGTGCTACAAGAGTTTTGTGTTCCAGGGAGATAACTTTAGCAAGATATTTTTATGTTTTAAAAGAGATGAATTTGAGTCATTTAAATACTTGTGACCATTTTCATATTAATGATGTAGTCATGCTCTCTATGGTAACTAAACATTTATGATGGAAGTACTATTTACATGTGACAATTTTAGTATTTTGTGCAAAATTATTTTTTTGTTCCTCTGAATATTATACTGCAGAGATCAATACATTACTTTCTGTAATTGCCCCTGTAATATATTCTGTCCCGGATCAGGCTTCTGGCTATCCAGAGACGGGACCTGGAACAGGCATGCCTGAAACCTTAGTGATATAGGAGCATGTTAAAATATATTGCACTCACACTTTCTGGCCACTTTGAAAGTTATAACAGTTTATTATGATCTTACGTTTTATTTTTACACTTATTTAAAAAAAATTACTACTGTTTTTAACCTTTTTTCTCTGTGTTGAAATGCCGTAAGAGTCTGACACTTTTTGTCCACAACATTATTTAATTTGACAGTGTGCTATGCACAGTCACACACTATCTAAGGGTTAAAAGGAGGTAAATTGATGTTGACCCCCGACTTTGTTAAGTTCAAAACCTTCATGTTTCAGTTTGCGGCCAAACACTTGGTACAAGTTTCGAGTTGCAGCGACCAATGATATTGGGACCAGTGAATACAGTGCTCCCTCAGCTGAAGTACAGACCCAACCCGACAGTATGTGCAGATATTTACACTTGTTGTTTGTTACATCAAAGACACCATACTTACAAACATTTTAAAGGGACATTCCTGAGTTCGCTGCAATTTTTAAGATGTTATCGACTAACAGAGACTTTTTAACGATTGTAATTACATATCAAATTTATTTTGCTTCATAAAGTATTACTGGCTGTATATTAAACATATTTTTAATCGTTCTAATATTTGTACTAGGTTAAATTTAATTTTATTTCCTAAAAATATTTTTTTTCGTATGTACAAAATCATTTGAAGACTAAATCCAGTTTGGGCTTGTTACAAGTATTAAGATGACCACAAACACATTGAATGTACAGACACTGATATTCTAAACAAGAAAATATATTTAATATTTAAGTTTAATCATAGAAATATTTTATTAGTCGGAAACATCTTACAATGCTGCAAACATGGGAACGTCCCTTAAAGTTCAGACTCAAGACTTTATCAATGTCTGTCGACATTTATAACTGCATGCTATTTGTTTATGTGAGTCTTTATTAAAGCCATATTTGTCTGTTTTGTTTAACAACACCCGTATCTAGCATTAAGGACAATTATATATATTAGTATTCACTATGTCGTATGCATTTTTATATTTTCAAAGAGTACTTAAAGGTGTATTAATCTGGTGTTTAGTCTCCACTTGTCTGCTGGAATTGTCTGCCATATTGAGCTCAGTAAAGTTCCAAGATTCAAAAATGAAAATTGCTGAGAGGGTTGACATGGACTTCTGTCAATTGTGTTTCACTAAAATCGTTTTGAATGATACAGTAGAGGGGTTTGATATACTGAATGAATGTAATTTTCATTTATAATCTATTTTTAGAGAAATAAGAAACTTAAATCAATGACAATATGCCTTTGAGGGTTAATTCTTTTAATGTTTTGAAAAAGTCATTAAGTCTAATACTTCTTTTTTTCCGGGACAATTTTGTCATCTGTTTTAATCAACCTCCAAACCTTTCAGAACCAGATGGTGCTCCACAGAATCTGAAGGTCAAGGCTGTCACCATGACATCTATCCAAGTGACATGGGAGGTAAGTCTGAGTTGTCTGTCTGCCTGGCTTTACTTGTGTGAATACTTACATTAATTTGTATATTGTTTGTTTAATGACACCACTATGTGTATTTTTGCTCCAGGATGTTGTTAAACATTCATTCATTGATGTTGCTTGACTTGGATTATACTGACAAGACAAAAATATGCTAACAATAATTTTGAAATGAGTAGTAGTTGTGGAATGTATTGTTGTTAATTAGTATAAGCTTGCTTTCATGTGTTCGTGCATTCATGATAAATTGTTCATTTACTAAAAATCTTAACTGCAAGAGAATGAATTTAAGAATTTATTATTTGCCGGTGATTTAGCTAATTATTTGTTACTTCTTTAGAAATCATCTATTCTGATTAAAAGTGAATTATATTCTTATTTTCTTCTTTGCTTAACTTTTATTTTGTCACGGAAAGCTCTTTCCATTTGTATAAAAATTGTCACCAAAAGTGATATAACATTTCTGTCAGCAATAAACTATTTTAAAAACAGGCTTACAGTTACCCCACTAGTTAGTAAAGATTACTTAAGAATTGAACTTGATAATTTTTTTATGTTCATGGAAACATGAACCACAGATTGGCATAGCATGTAAGTGCAAATCTATTTATACCTGGGTAAAATTGTTCTTTGAAATAGCAGTCAAACATTTTCGCCATTGTTTACTTCTTTATTCATTGCCACAAGTAAAAGTACAAAATCGATTTTCATGAACTTATGATCATCAGTTTTTAAGTCACATGACTTCATTTGGATTAATCCAAGAATTTATAACAAAAGAGTACAGGTTGGAATTACTATGATTTTTATTGCTCTATGATATACGTCTATTTTCAAGCTGCCAATTGAGGAGAGTTGGAATTTTCATACTATTGGGTTCCGCGTGCGCTACAAAAAAAACGTAGACCCTGTATGGAGTTTCCAGTTTGAGGATGATGGCACCACGACTGTGGTTGAAAGCTTGACCCACGGTCAAACTTATATACTGAGTGTTCAGGCCTATAACATATTTGGCAGTGGTCCTTGGAGCAATAATAATTTTATTGTTCTTGAACTTGGTAATTTTATGTATATATGTTATCCGTCGATATCAGCTTTTATTATTTTCTTTCATGTGGTGGTGCTTGATTGATGCCAAGAAAACCTCTCCAAAAAAATAATTTTCTGTTTGCACTTTTGTATATTTGGGTTTTATATTAAGATATTTACCCTGTGATGATAATATATCAAAGGTATATCAAAGGTTGCATTCCTGTCTATGGGAACTTATTCAAGGTCCCTGACTGGTCTTTGATAAGAT
Organism: Gigantopelta aegis; assembly: GCF_016097555.1. NCBI lineage: Eukaryota > Metazoa > Mollusca > Gastropoda > Neomphalida > Peltospiridae > Gigantopelta > Gigantopelta aegis. Next base: position 21,049,924 of record NC_054706.1, read on the forward strand.
GAGCCTCTGTTGAAATAATCATATGTTAAACATAGTCATAGGCATCATTAAACAAGTATTCCTCTCCCTCTCCTTTTTTCATCTTTTAAAACTGAGGTTATTTATCCTTTGATCCTTACCATTAACCAATTACTATTTTATCTGACCTTTAACCCCTGAGGTGTTGTTTTTTATATCTTAAAAACATTACCTTTCATTGGGAGTTGGTCATCTTGTGCATCGACCAAATCACTTGACCCATGTTATTGTTTTATTTGGTGTTGTGTGCATGCCTATCTTGTGGAGTGTATTTCAGTATTGTGCCTTCTTTCTCTGTTGTCCAGCAACCTCCCCAAGACTCGTGGAATGGGCAGATAGTGGGATACCTCGTCCAATACCGCCAGCTCCACTTGGCCGAGTTCCAGGAGGAATCCGTGTCGTTTGATCACAACAGCATTGGCCTGCAGAATCTTGTAGTTAAAAAACACTACGAGGTCCAGGTCCTAGCCTTCAATGTCATAGGTCAGGGACCTACCAGTACCCCGGCCACTATTTATGTAGGCGAAGCTGGTAAGGCAAAAATCGGTGATATCATTATGTTATAAAAAGGACTAATTAAATACTGTTCATTGGGGAAAGATGGACATTTTTTTGTAGGGAAGGGATGAAGCTTAAAAGAGAATTAAATTTATTCTAAAGAGCTCTTGTTCATCAGGTGCAATTGCAGGATTTTTGTAGGAAAGGGAAAAAAAATTATGTTTTATTTAACAACTCACTCAACACATTTTATTTACGGTTATATGGCATCAGACATATGGTTATGGACCACACAGATTTGGAGGAAACCCACTGTCGCCACTACATGGGCTACTCTTTCCGATTAGCAGGAAGGGATCTTTTATTTGCACTTCCCACAGGCAGGATAGCACAAACCTTGCCATTTGTTTAACCAGTTATGGATCACTGGTTGGTGCAAGTGGTTTACACCTACCCATTGAGCCTTGCATAGCACTCATTCAGGGTTTGGAGTCTGTATCTGGATTAAAAATCCCATGCCTCAACTGGGATCCGAACCCAGTACCTACCAGCCTGTAGACCGATGGCCTAACCACGATGCCACCAAGGCCGGTTTTGTAGGAAAGGGATGTAGTTTTTAAAGGGAATTAAGTGTATTCTAAAGTACACTAACATGTATAATATAATTATGTATCAGGTGTAAATACAGGGGTTTTATGGGAAGGGGTGAAGCTTAAAATGTTTCAGTTTCAATTTACATTAATGTATAATATCATTATTTATGAGGTATTGATGCAGGATTTTTGTTAGGAAAAAAGTGCAGGTTAAAAAAAGGTATTTAAAGTATTCCGACTCGAGCCAGAACTACGAAATGTTTGACATCCAATAGCCGATGATTAATTAATTAATGTGCTCTAGTGGTTTCGTTAAACAAAACAATCTTCAACTTTTTTAATTTTTGAAACTTCAAAGAATCACAAATAGTTTATTTGATAGGGACACTGTATTAAAAATCAACTATGTGTAAGTTTTTATGTTGAGATTATATTATCTTCAGTTGATACTTCTTCAAAAGTGGTCTTGACTTTGTTATTAAAAGAAATAGAAAGTATGGAAAAGTTTGACATGTGGGACCATTTGTTTAGATTTACAGTGCAATCAGAATAAGCTGAGTGTATTCCTGTGGTTAAAAAGGTAACAGTTGTATTAGACCAGATCCTGAGTAATACTGTTTGACCTCTTGGAGAATACTTCTTGATATTGAATTTTTATTCCATTTTATATTGTTGTTCCATATAACCAACTTGGTTACATTAAAATAAGAACAGCAAATTATATTATTTTGTTAATTAACTTGATATTAGTGTTTATGTTATATCATACAACCCTTGATGCCCAAACATACATGTGTATATAGATATAACGATGAGAAAGATATTGGTAAAATTTCCCATGTAATCTTCAATGAAAAATATTTTTTCTTTTGTTTTTACCGTTATTGAATTTCTTTTCCATTACATAACATGAAAAATATGTAAACATCTAATTAATTAATAACTTAGCCGTTTGATTCCAGGAGGTTTGTTTTGTTTTGTTGTCTAATTTTTACCTCGGCATGTGGGATTATTTTGTAAACATAGCTTACCATAGACGTGACAGTTACAAGTATTTAAGTTGTATTTACTGACATGTTTTTGTTTTGTTCATTTTCACCCCCTGTTTGCTTTTATCCGTTTATTTATTTTTGTTCAATTCATGATGGTCTATGCTTTGTTGTGAGGTTTGTCAGTGTTGTTGATTATTGTTTCTCTGTTTTTGTTTCACAAGATGTCTAATTCATATGAGTTGTTATGACTAAAAATCTAGAAATTGCAATAATTCAGGAATTAATTTAGAAAGTAATCTGTCTGCTAATAGGCATGAAGTTACTGTTGTTAATTAAATAATGTCTGAATAGTTAGATGTGTTTAAAAGAGACTGACATCCTAAGTTTGCTGACATTGTATTGTGTTTCCGACTAACAGTCCTTTTAGGTGTGGGATGTAGCCCAGTGGTAAAGTGCATGCCTTACCTGCAGTCGGTCTAGGATCGATCCCCGTCGGTGGGCCTATTGAGCTATATATTTCTCATTCTAGCCAGTGCACCACGATTGATATATCAAAAGCCGTGATATGTGCTATCCTGTCAGATGGTGCATAAAAAAGATCCCTTGCTACTAATGGAAAAATGTAGTGGGTTTCCTCTCTGACTGTGTCAAAATGACCATATGTTTGACATCCAATAGCCGATGATTAATAAATCAATGTGCTCTAGTGGTGTTTAGGGTATCATTATCTGTATATTCAGTGTATTTCGGATCCTAATGTTTGTAGTAGCTCAAACTTTTATTTTAATTCTTAATGTGTATTTTTTTCCTATGTACAAAGGTATTGGGAGGTCAAATCCAGTGTGGTAAGAAACATTAGGACTATAAGAAAGACATTGAATATACAGATACTGACGTTATAAATGAGAAAACGTATTAAATTTAATATGTGAATTTAGTCTTTGACAAGACTGATAACCACAAACATGTTACAAGAAAAGCAAATTCAGTGCAGTCTTTGTAATATATTTTACAACATACAACGTAGTGTTGTAGGTATTGGAATATTATTGCAATCAGAATTGTTTTTCTTTTCTTAAAGATTAGCCAACATAATATTATTTGATCAGGACATTGCATATTGTATCATTTAAGTTATATATTAATTAGAATTAATTTTAAATAACAAAGCTGAGAGACTTAACAATAGAATGTTGTTGAAGATAAAAAAAAACCCAGTTTCTTCAAAATCTACTATTTTATTTAAATTTGGACTTCTTTCACTAGATTTTATTTATTTATTGATAATATACACATTAGCTGATAACACATGAACTTTGAGAAAACATTTTAAACCATGATTTAATCTTAAACCACATTATGATTATTTCACTTGATAATAACTAAGACAAGCAGTGAAATTGTTATTTCTATTCTTAATCCAGGAATGTATGCAGGGCTTCTAGATTATGTTAGTCCCACTCCCATGGCTAGTGATATTCAATGTTGGGATAGTAAATAACTACCTGTACTATTGCCATGCCCGACGGCTAGTGAAATATTTTTGTAAAATATTGCAATGAAATCTATTTTGTAAATATAAATGTCATGCCCCACCACCCCAAGCCCCCAGTGTTAGTGTTTTTAAGCTCTATCTCCCTCTTTAGGTGACATATCTGATTATTACTGTTATTTAGTAAAATTGTATTAATTTAAAATAAAGTAGGGCTAGTGAATTTTTAATCATGGCTAGTCAATGTTTTAAATCACTAATTCCCATGGCTAATGGATTTTTATATAAATTCTACAAGCCCTGGTATGATATATTTGTTATTCATTTCTTTTTATATTTAAATGGTTTTCAAAGGATTATTATCATACTAATGAATTATAATCCAAGAATGTGTTATCTATTTATTATTCAATCCTTTTTATATTTTCATTGTTTAAAATGATTACCATACTAAAGTATTAAACAATTATTTCACAGCCCCAACAGATGCGCCATCAAGAGTTCAAGCCAAATCTGAGAGCTCTTCATCAATCTATTTGACGTGGGTGCCCCCGCCACCTGAATCACAGAATGGAGGTCTTTCTGGCTATAAGGTATACCCATGTTTAATGGTTGCCATAATATCTGAATCTAGCATGTAATTTCTTGATGTAGCAGAACATCTTAACATTAGTACAATCTTTTTCTTTTCATAATTTTCACCTGACCCCCTCTGAACCTTTTGCACTTCCCCTAGTCCATAATACTAGGGGAAAATGCCATGAGTTCAGAATCCATGTTAAAGTATTCATGAAAACAAAAAAATATAACTTTTCTACATTTCCATTTTTGTCACATTTTGTCCCTTTTACTTTCTCTCCTTTTGGTTACATCCTATTGTTTTTCATCTGACAGCTCCTCCCATCGTTCAACTTCTTTTACTGTCCACCTCCACATTTCAGTCCTTGTCTCTCATGTACAATAGCTGTTTGTCATTTGACACTATCTCTGTCACACTCCTGCCATAGCATATTAGAGTTTGCTCTAGTCTTAAGTGGTTTAAACAATGTATAATCCCAATTATAATGCTGGTTGGGGATTGGCCAACAGGCAAAATGCCTATATCAAGGCCTCTCCCTACAATTTGAAAATGTAATTCAGGTTTACACAAGATGACAGACCAATGGTAAATTCAATGATTCCAAATCTTAAAGGCATATTCCCACGGGCAAGTTTACAAATCTATTCACAACCCCAGGTCTACCAAGGATTATAAATAGAAGTAACCTACATGTAGATTATTACTGAGATTGAAGAAAGGGTGGGTTATTTCTATAGTCACGTGACAGCCCCCCAAGTGTGACCTCTTCAGATAATGTTCAACAGACACTTCTGACATTTTTAACTGCCCTATTATTGTAAATTGTTTGTTCACCTGTAGACCACTGGATTAATTTTGGACAAAAAACAATGAGTGAGTAAAAGTTTATAATTTTTACTCACATATATATTCACTTAAGTGTTTTATAAATATATAAAATAAACTTCATAATTGAATTTGTAAGTATTATTTTTGTGGGTTTTTCTAATTTTTATGATATTTTAGATCAGTTAATGTTGAATAAAATAAGAATTTTTTTCTCCAAAAAGTCGTGTTTACTTACAGGCATTTGTGGCCAGCTGTCCAGTATTTAAATCCGTTATTCCCAATAAAAGTAGTTTTCTGACCAGAATTAAAAAAGAAAGAAAAGAACTATGATTCATATCCCAATATTTGGTGATTTTTGTTATTGGTAAAATGATCAAATTTATTATCAAATTAGCTGTTACAATCAGCTATCGATCCCTAAAAATTACCGCGACGTGCCGCCATTATTGTCAAACTCAAAATTCCAAGATATTTTTCATTGAAAAATGAAAACTTAAAGCAGCCATAGTGTCAGTAAGTGTTTCCTGTTTTGTATTTCTGGTGAGTGTCATGTGCAAAACGGCAGGAAATATGAATTGGGTAATGCACAGTATACAGTGTACAGTATGTCGACTGGCATGACATCACACGAGATATCTTGCCTGCAGTAGTTAGAAGTTTAATGACATGGGTCAGACCAGTAGATGAGTAGAATCTCAGGTGTAGCCGAAGAACTTATATTTGAATGATTTCTAGTCTATTTTCAGACCTCTGATAATTACAAAATTAATTTTTTGGTTTACATATTGCTTACACATTCATATTTTGGGTAACCTGTTTATCATTTGCATATTAAATTTAGGGCATCATTACGTGGTCATAACGGGTTATACAAAAATAAAATGGGTTACCTGAATTTGTGTTTGTACAACCCTGTGTGTATAACCCGTAAAAACTTTATGCCAATTTTTTATTCTCAGAGACATGTATTTTAAGTGGAAATTGAATTTATTGTTTAGATTTTGTACTGGCCTGAGAACTCGTCGGTGGAGTATGCCCAGACGAAGATTTCTCCCGACTCTCACTTCCTGCTTGGTGAGCTGGATACGTTCACTATGTACCACATGACCGTCCAGGCGTACAACCTCGCGGGCGACGGGCCAAAGAGTCCTACAGTCTCTAACCGAACACTGGAAGGATGTAAGTCTTTCAGTCAGCTTAAATCTTTGAATTGCTTCTTTCTTTTTTTAATTATTATTTCAACTTATTTTTGTGCTTATATCCAATTAAGGTTCAAACACGGCGTCCTGGGCACTCACCTTAGCTATCTGGGCTGTCTGTCCAGGACAGTGGGTTAGTTGTTAGTTGTTAGTGAGAAAGAAGAGAGTGTAGTGGTCTTACACCTACCCACTGAGTCATTAAAACTCACTCTAAGTGGGAGCCGGTACCGAGCTGCGAACACAGTACCTACCAGCCTTATGTCTGATAGCTTAACCACAACACCATGACGGCCATATTGGGTTTTTAATTTTATAAATAATTTTATTCCTGTGTGTACTAGTTTTATTTTTTATGGTTATTTATCCTTTTCATAACTTTAATAAAAGGGTCCCTTGATGAGTATTGTATATGACAACACCAACTCTTTTTTTTTTTTTTCTCTAAACCAAATTTCACTGTTTCCTAACAGCCCAATAGTGTAGCCAGGAGAGGAGGTGTCTTTCCCCCCCCCCCCCCCACTATCTTTTTATTTGCTTGTCTCCCCCCTCAATAATATAACTCCTAGACTGTGTGTGGCTGCTCAGTCTGAAATCCTGGCTACACCAGTGTAACAGCCACTGATTAAACAAGGTGTTATGGTATCATTAAGCATTCCCTTTAGCTATTAAATTCTTCTGTCTTGTTCACTGAGGATATTTTCATCACATCAGTTTGTAAGATGTTGTGTTTTTATTGCAGTGCCGACTATTCCTGGACAGCTGAACTTTTCTAACATCACGTTACAGAGGGTGACAGTGAGCTGGTCACCGCCGGAAAAACCCAACGGGAATATAATCAAATATGAACTCATCTACTTTCTTTCTCAGCCACACGGATGTAAGTGATAATGAATGCCTCGCACCTGTCATGTTAAGTGTGCTAACAGTAATACAGTCACTATAATGATATTAATTATTTTTGCCCTTTCTTTATATAATTATTAAGGAACATAAATCTAGATGCTACATATCAAGATATCTTTTTATACAGTCAAGATGGCACATACCATGGCCTTTCGAAAACCATTCATAAACCATTCATGAGCACAGATTGGGATGAAAAAAAGACAATGGATCCAATGAGGGTGATTGACCCTGTGACCCATTCCACCTTAGGAAAGCACTCTACTACTGAGCTACACAAAAACAAAACAACTCTTTCGTTAGCAGCATGGGATCTGGCATATGCACCTTCATACCCTTTGACATATCAGCAATGAATGGCTATTTGGAATGGCCACAGTGCAATCGGTCCACTAACAAAGATTGATCTTTTGACCATACATGCCTCAGGTAGAAGCTCAACCTCTATGTTGCACCTCATGAAAAGTCATTACTCAAGGTTCACACAAAATGTAAGTCCTTGAAGTTAGAAAAGAAGATAAATTACATAAAATTTAACTTAATTCCGGTTGCAAAATGTATGTTAATTGAATTTTTATCAAATTCAGATACTACAGTAACAGTAAAACCTTTCAAAACCAGACCTCCTGTATTTTTTCCTGGTTCCTTTTTAAGCCAATGTTAATTTTTGTGCTGGGGTGTCGTTAAACCATTCCATTCATTCAATCATTCATTCATTCATTCATTCATTCACTGGCCTTGGTGGCGTCGTGGCAGGCCATCGGTCTACAGGCTGGTAGGTACTGGGTTCGGATCCCAGTCGAGACATGGGATTTTTAATCCAGATACCGACTCCAAACCCTGAGTGAGTGCTCCGCAAGGCTCAGTGGGTAGGTGTAAACCACTTGCACCGACCAGTGATCCATAACTGGTTCAACAAAGGCCATGGTTTGTGCTATCCTGCCTGTTGGAAGCGCAAATAAAAGATCCCTTGCTGCCAATCGGAAGAGTAGCCCATGTAATGGCGACAGCGGGTTTCCTCTCAAAATCTGTGTGGTCCTTAACCATATGTCTGACGCCATATAACCGTAAATAAAATGTGTTGAGTGCATCGTTAAATAAAACATTTCTTTCTTTCATTCATTCATTCATTACAAAACATAACCTCTCTACACCAGATACCCTTAAAAACCTGACTTTTTAGTTGGATGTTTGAGTGTCTACTTTAGAGGGGTTACACTGTATATCTCATTCTCAATCTTTTATTAGCTACCATTACAGATAACGTAAGCCCTGAAAATGTTGTTTATTACACCTGTATGTACCCTGTAATTTGTCATGAGTTGTTTCCCTTTGTTTCAGTGGAGACGAAGCTGGTGAAGCTGTTTCTGAACGGCTCGCAGCACAGCATCACGATCGACGAGCTAGACGAGTACAGCAACTACACGTATGAGATCCGCGCTCGTACCCGCATCGGCTTCGGACCGGCCAGAATCAACAGCTCTGTGACCGGCCCGCAACCTGGACGTAAGACTTTTAATCACCGTTATTAAGTCCTCTACTGGTCCAATCGGTGGGGACTATAGGTTTCATCACTGTCTTTCTTTTTGTTTGTCTGTCTTTTCATCTGCATGTTCGTCAGTCTGTCAAATGTTTTTATTTTTTTATTTTTTTTACAATACCTCAAAATACTCAGATTAAATTTTGTGTATAGCTTTATCATGTACTGTTAGATCATGTTTGACTTTCATAGCAATTTACCCTCTTTCACAGAGTTAAGGCCCTTGAACAACAATTGTTGGGTGCAGTAGGAGATAATGTATTGCTGGTCATTTTTGTGCTACAGAATCAGTATGAATTGTGCCATATAGTTCGACTCTGTGTTTTTGTCTTGCCTTTACAAAATAAAAAGATGAGATATAAGTATTACTTTTTTAACGACAACTTTTTATGTTTAATGTTAAAATTTTGCATTGAGAAGTCCTCGGACAATTTGCATAATGTTTATAGTAGGTGAGACATTTAATTCCACAGCATTCCTGTTTTGTACACTGGCCTCGGTGGTGTCGTGGTTAGGCCATTGGTCTACAGGCTGGTAGGTACTGGGTTCGGATCCCAGTTGAGGCATGGGATTTTTAATCCAGATACCGACTCCAAACCCTGAGTCGGTGCTCCGCAAGACTCAGTGGGTAGGTGTAAACCACTTGCACCGACCAGTGATCCATAACTGGTTCAACAAAGGCAATGGTTTGTGCTATCCTGCCTGTGGGAAGCGCAAATAAAAGATCCCTTGCTGCTAATCGGAAAGAGTAGCCCATGAAGTGGCGGTAGCGGGTTTCCTCTCAAAATCTGTGTGGTCCTTAACCATATGTCTGACGCCATATAACCGTAAATAAAATGTGTTGAGTGCGTCGTTAAATAAAACATTTCTTTCTTTTCCTGTTTTGTACAAGCATATGACTTTTGATATTCTAATTGGTATTAGAATATTTGGTTAATTCTGCTTCAGTATAAAATGTATTTTGTATAGTGTGACTCAGTTTTTGTATTTTTATTTTTATTTTATTAATTTGTTTTCTACCCATGTAGTGGCTCCCGGCCAACCATCAAAGCCCGAACTTGAAGTTACGCAAAAGTTTGTGACCTTGACCTGGATGAACAACGGTGAAGGAGCATCCAACATCTTTGGCTACATGATTCAGGCCAAGGCAGAAGGTAACTTGTTGGGATATATCTGTAAACAGGGGATCTGTTGATATAAATGTTTTAAAAAAGCCAAGAAAAAAGCAGGTAACTGGTGCCACCATCTAATTGTCTTAATGGTATATGACACTGGTGTTGACTACTGTGAGGGGCTGGACATAGCCCAGTGGTACAGCGCTCGCTCGATGTGCGCTCGGTGTGGCATCAATCTACGGCATTGGGCCCATTGAGCTATTTCTCGTTCCAGCCAGTGCATCACAACTGGTATGTCAAAGGCCATGGTATGTGCTACCCTGTCTGTGGGATGGTGCATATAAAAGTTCCCTTGCTGCTTATCGAAAAGAGTAGCCCATGAAGTGGCGACAGCGGGTTTTCTCTCTCAATATCTGTGTAGTCCTTAACCATATGTCTGACGCCATATAACCGTAAATAAAATGTGTTGAGTGCATCATTAAATAAAACATTTCCTTCCTTCCTCGACTACTGTGTAATCACTTTTGTTGGTGGTGGTCTAATATTCATGTAATTCAATGAATTTATGAACACAACAAAGATTAATTAATGTATAGATATGATACAAATTTATGATTCTACCTTTTTGATCCATGAATTTAAATACCCAATGAAATACATGTGGGTTTTTTAAAGCAAAACTGAAAATGTAAGCTTATGAAAATAAAGGAATTAACTGTAACCAAAGGACTGTTGTTTTAAATTAATATGCAGTGGTGGAAAACGTACCAGTCTGATCACCAAATGTATGGAATGATTGTGATGGATGAGTTACAAATATCACTACCAATTGAACCTGCTATCATTTCTTTTGCATATGTCATCTATACTACCTCTATTTTAAGTTCAATTCTTGTTTCTCCTTATACTTTGCTACTCTTATTGTGCTCAGTTTAAATTGATATCAAAGGCTGGAATGAAAAAGAGCCAACAAATGTCACTGTGTACTGATTCAACTGTATGTTCATTTGAAGTTCAGTTTGTATTGTAACAGTCTTGTGCTGCAGTAGAAAATCTGATGGACTAGTAAATGTTGGTTGGTACTAGTCCGGCAGACTAGGGGGATATTTTTCACTCCTGAATACACATTAAAACGTTTCCCATTATTATATAAAATAAAACCTGTCTAAACCGGATCCTGAACAAATAGGAATCCTGTCCAAACCGGCCAAATTACATGGTCCCAAATTTTCTAAATTCTAAAATACGACCCTGTTTACACGGATCCTGTTTCAAATGAATAAATATTACATCCGGTTTAGACAGGGTTCATTGTATGTTTAACCTAAAATATCAAATATTTAATATATCCTTGAGTAATCAAGTAGCGCACCTAAGAACACACAGTAAAGTAAACATGTGTAACCGAAAAGAAATAAAACAAATATTATTTACTTAAATAGTTAGTCCTTTGCTGTATATAGCATACTATTTGTTATTAATATTTACTGCCGAATTTATTTGCAAAAGCAAGTTCTTTAAGAGAACCCACTTTTGGTGTACTATGTAAAACGTAACAAATAGTCGCGCACTCCATTCTATTTACATGTTCAGCAGTTTCTGTCTCTGGAACCATATATTTGGTATTAGAGAAAACTGACTTTTCACCGCTGAAAAAATAAATGATGTAAATCACTTGTCAAAATGTACCGGCCTCGGTGGCGTCGTGGTTAGGCCATCGATCTACAGGCTGGTAGGTACTGGGTTTGGATCCCAGTCGAGGCATGGGATTTTTAATCCAAATACCGACTCCAAACCCTGAGTGAGTGCTCCGCAAGGCTCAGTGGATAGGTGTAAACCACTTGCACCGACCAGTGATCCATAACTGGTTCAACAAAGGCCATGGTTTGTGCTATCCTGCCTGTGGGAAGTGCAAATGAAAGATCCCTTGCTGCTAATCGGAACGAGTAGCCCATGTAGTTGCGACAGCGGGTTTCCTCTCAAAATCAGTGTGGTTCATAACCATATGTTTGATGCCATATAACTGTAAATAAAATGTGTTGAGTGCGTTGTTAAATAAAACATTTCTTTCTTTTCCTTACAATCCAACATAGGGTAAACATTTACAGGGTTTTTCATTTTAGACATACATGTACATGTATACTATTGATATAACAGAGTAATATTTTGTAATTTGTATTGCTATTGTAATAACAAACATAACTAAATATCACAGGTGATAAATGAATGTTTAAAAAAAAAAACGTAGTGGTTTGCAGTATTTAATAAATAGAGATTATTATATGAGCTTGTGTGTCGTACTGATTTTACGAAACGAGTGTCAGGATTTTTGTATTGCCCGAGCGAGAGCGTAAAATCAGTACGACTAACACGCAAGTGTAATAATTTCTTTATTATCCATATTATTATTGTTGTTTTCTTTATGAATAACAAGACCAAACTCAAAATGTTTCAGCCACAACTAGGAGATGACGAAATGACGTCATATTTCAAATGCACAGTCTGAGCTAGGACTGGAGAAGCAACCTCATGTTATGACGTCGCTTCCCAAAATTACGTCATCACATTTGTTATTACACGTGTGCTTCGTATGATTATTATTAACTCAGTTATGTTGAACCATATGGATAATAATTAAAATAACCATCAATATTATATAAAATTTCAACCTTCAGGTTTTGAAGTAAACTGTAAATTTTAGTCTTTTGAATCTTCAGTATTTTCATATATGATAAAAAAAAAAAAAAAGAAGAAGATTATGTGAAAGATATTAGAAAGATGCAGGTATATATTTTCAAGCACATAATTTTGAATTCATCAAGTAGTATGGTATTGAAGTGTTTTTAATTCAGTTTCATACAGTGTTTTATCGTGATGTACATACCTTTGAAACAAGGGTCAGCCATGCCTCATCTGCTATATACACCGTGTTAAGCTGTGTTCCCATATACACAGATACAGAACTCTACCTTTGAGCAGTGCTGAATTTCAAATAGTGTTTTCTCAGTTGAAAATGATAAAAACAGACTGAAGGAGCAAACTAAATGTTCCAGCTGGAAGCAAGTTACTTCAAATTAAACTTATCTGGAAATTCTTTCACGTTGAAACACTGCTAAATAAGACAACAGAGAAGTTCCAAGTGTGAAAAACCAGAAGATCTTGCAATGTTTGAAATAAACTGATCAGTTGTATGTCCCTACTGATGTTGCATGGTGCTAAGTTGTATATAAATACCTAAAAAATTTGTTCATTTTTTGTGTATGTAACAACCCAAAGATGTTAACTATGAAACTGACCAGTGTATGTCCAGCAGTGCATCCATACAACTGTTACATTATTTATCAACCCTATATTATTAATTAGCATTAAATTCATAATTTTCATTTTTTTTCTTTTTTTTTCTTTCGGTTATGGTATATAAATTACTGCCTTCATAAACAATTATTCCCACAGAAAGTGCCCTCATAATAAGTGAGCACCCTGCCCTCAAATCCTAGCTAGAACACTGCAAAAGGAAGGAAGGAAATGGTTTATTTAACAATGCACTCAACACATTTTATTTACGGTTATATGGCATCGGACATATGGTTAAGGACCACACAGATATTGAGGGAGGAAACCCGCTGTCACCACTTCATGGGCTACTCTTTTCGATTAGCAGCAAGTAATCTTTTATATGCACCATCCCATAGTCAGGATAGCACATACCACGGCCTTTGATGTACCAGTCGTGGAGCACTGGCTGGAGCGAGAAATAGCCCAATGGGCCCACTGACGGGGATCGATCCCAAACCGACCGCACATCAAGCGAGCGCTTTACCACTGGGCTACGTCGCGCCCCACACGGATAGGCTTCTGCATGCAGATATGGTTATTTCAATTGCTCCGTGTAGCTGGAGAATGACAACTATAGCTTGACATGCTAGTTTTTGTTTGGAAAGACCTGTTGCTGTATGTGTATTTCATCTCTAATTGTACACATGTGAACATCCCATTTCCATATACGACACATAATCGGACCTGTATCGGACCCGTATCCGTGTATATGCTAACATTTTTCACCCAGTATAAGCTATCTGCACTTGAAAGATAACGTGCACTGTTTTGCATGTAATAAATAACATGAAGATAATTACCAATATATTTCTCCAGATGAACAGAAATTCAAGACGATCATGCAGAAGAACTCCCGAGAGCCGATGGCCGTGATAAGTTTCCAGAACCTGACGCCAAACACTCGCTACCAGTTCCGAGTGATCGCCATCAACTCTGACAGCATCAGCTACCCCAGTGACGTCTCCGCATATCAGCAGACGCCAGGACCAGGTACAAATCATAATCGTCACTTACTCACTTACTTACCTGTGATATTAGTATTTGTTGCACTGCTCTTGACGATGTTTTAATTTAACTTTTGAATTTTTATAATGATGTTGATAATTGATTTATTCATTTATTTCATTTCATTTACTATTGTTTGACACCCAACAGCTGATGTCTTTTTCATGCTTGTGTATGGTTAAACATTCATTCATTCATTCGTTTATTCGTTTGGTCGTCGATTGGTCGTTCGTTCGTTCGTTCGTTCGTTCGTTCGTTCATTCATGCTTGTAACGTAAAGCACTTACCTGATGCGCAGTTGGTCTAGGATCGATCCCTGTCAGTGGGTCGATTGTGCTATTTCTCATTCCATCTAGTGCACCATGACTTGTATACAAAGCACTTACCTGATGCGCAGTTGGTCTGGATGTGTGTCAGTGGGTCGATGTGCTATTTCTCATTCCATCTAGTGCATGACTGGTAATCAAATCTGTGGTATGTGCTGTGTTAATGGCAAAAAAGATCTCTTGTAGCTGGTTTTCACACTAAGACACTATGGCAAAATTACCGAATGTTTGACGTTCAATAGCCGATGATTAATAAATCAATATGCTCTAGTGGTGTCGTTAAACAAAACAAACTTCACTAAGACTCTATGTCAAAATTACCAAATGTTAGACGTCCAATAGCTGATGCTTCATAACTCGGTGTTCTCTAGTGTTGTTCAAGAAAACAAACAATAACTTCAATATTTTTTCTTCCAGCTATGAGTCCTGTTGGCAAGGCGAAACCTTTCCACACAGAGTGGTGGTTCCTGGTGATCATCGCGCTGACCGGTGTCATAGTCATCCTCATCATCATCTCGCTCCTCTGTCTCATCAGTCGCAGACACAGATCTAACAGTAAGTTCACTTTGAATTCTCTCATCCCCGGGTCGTTCATGGATAACAACATTTTTCACAAGTTTGCAAACCATACACTTTTTTGTTACTCTTCCAACCCCACTTAGTGCAGTCAGAGTTAACAAAATTTTAATGTTTTCTAATCTCCCACCTTCTTTTGGCTATTTCTCGTTCCAGCCAGTGCTCCACAACTGGTGTAATAAAGGCTGTGGTATGTACTATCCTGTCTGTGGGATGGTGCATATAAAAGATCCCTTGCTGCTAATTGAAAAGAGTAGCCCATGAAGTGGTGACAGTGGGTTTCCTTTCTCAATATCTGTGTGGTCCTAAACCATATGCCTGATGCCATATAACCACAAATAAAACGTGTTGAGTGCGTCGTTAAATAAAACATTTCCTTCCCACCTTCTACTTAAAACCTTGACAATTATGAACATTTTAACGAGCTTACAGACCGTACACTTTTTTGCTACCCTTCTCCCTCCCCTAAGAGCATATCCGATAAAATGTTAATTTTGTTAAAATAATTTGTCATTAAAATTTTGTACATGTATAAGAGTACAAATGGTATAAACTTGCTTTGCAATGCTACATGATTTAAAACTAAATTTCTTACTATTATACATTGATGAATTCACACAAAAATCACAAATAATTCTTATAATGAAAGAGAACGCAATTTTTATACCGCTAGTTCAAAATCCATGTAATTAAGTTTCTTTTGTCATTGCCTTGATCAGATTACAGTACTGACATCTCATTTTTCATATTGATGTTGTTCTGTGTATTTTTTCAAAAGATAACTTTTTAGTGTCATTATCAGATCTCGATGTTTACGGTGAGCTATCACGCTCACTCCCAATCACTCCCCTGAGATTTCATTTCATAGAGAATAGTTTTTATATCCCTTTAGCATGTAAATTTATATGGTATTAATATTGTAATATCTTAAATGTTTCCCTATAATTTAAGGGAGCAATTAATCACCGCCCTCGTATTTTTTTTCACACCGAAGTCTGCATCATCTAATCTGAATTGAGTAAATTGTATCTCAAATGATGGTGTGTAATTCTATGCTCTTGCTAATTCTCATGTCTGATCGTTCTGTTAAGAAGAGATGAAGCGATCTCAGACGACAACGACCGTGGCGTCAGACTCCCCAGAGCCAGAGGAAGGAGGTTTCCCCACGTATGAACTGCGGCAGTCAAGGAGAAGCATCAACATGAGGAACGGTTCGGCAAAAAATATATATGCAAGGTTTGTAGTGTCGAATTCTTGTTTTAATGGCTGTCCATTATTATAGACTTAATTTGGTGCCACACGAGCATAGGAAGATGCCAAAAAGTGTAGGGGGGGGGGGGGGGGCACACTTTTATATTTACACACTTTTACACTATTATAAAGCAAATATAAAGCTTCCTATGCCAGTGGGTGGTCATGTTTTGCATTGATTTTAAGATAAACCTGTGTTAATCTGTTTGTGATCGGGTGGTGGGGAGGTAATGGGTCCCCTGGTATTCCAGGGCTCGAACTTAACGGCGGCACCGACGGCAATTGCCATCGTTGAGATATAAGTTGCTATAGGTAGAGAGCATAACCAATGGCACTTTTGTGCCATCGGTAAAGCTCCTCAACAATGACGAAATGTATACACCTGGTGTACATTATCTGCCAATATTTAACATTTGCACATTTAAAAGATGTCTACATATAACAAGACAGCCTTTCAGTCAGGTTTATTTGCTGTATATGTCACTTTTAAAAAAATTGCCATAGGCAGGCTCAAAATTGCCGTCGGTTGACTGTTTCACCCATTGTAATTATTTTAAACATTGCTGTGGGAGACAAATTCTTAAGTTCGAGCCCTGTATTCCTATGGATTCACCTCTGCTGTCTCAGTAATTATTTGAGAACAGGCATTAATGAATTGATGTTGAAAAACATGCTGTTCAAGGCTCGAAATCAACATGGGCCAGCCAGGCAGCAAAATGCATAAAATGCTTTTACATAATAATTTCACAAGCAGCTTTTCATCTTATATTTTAATACTATTTCAAATATATCAAGAATTCTCAATTATTTTCAGAAGTGGAAATGTAAATGTTATATATGTATCTACCTTTGTCTTCACATTACTGTTAAAAAATTACACTGCAAGTCTTAATTTTGAGTCTAATTTTCAGTACTACTTTGCAATTTCTAGCATTTGTTTTCATCTTGAAACCTGAGAAGTGAAAATTGCTCTGACTCCACAAAATTAATTTTGAGCTTTACTGGTACATGCTGAGTATGAGCCTGTATAAACCCATCAGTATTAAACTCCGTCAAATCTTTTAACAAACTGATAACCTTTATAAAATATGTATCTCTATGCAGAGGTTCTGTTTAAACTATTTATTAATATGCTGATATATTGGTTAAAATATTCATTTGTATGAAGATAATTCCATGTATCTTTATGGCAGAGTCATCTAAGCAGATACATTTCTTTTTACCTCATGTTTACCCAGATGAAATGACTGTGGAATTTAATGAGTGATTTGTATACTTGTAACTGCAGTGGAAATTAATCAGTAATTTGTATACTTGTAACTAGTGGAAATTAATCAGTAATTTGTATTCTCCTGCTTGTAACTGAATTTAATCAGTGATTTGTGTACTGGTAACTGTAGTGGAATTAATCAGTGATTTGTATACTTGTAACTGTAATAATGTAATCATTAATTGGTATTCTACTGCTTGTAACTGTAGTGGAAATTAATCAGTAATTTGTATACTTGTAACTGTAATAATGTAATCATTAATTGGTATTCTACTGCTTGTAACTGTAGTGGAAATTAATCAGTAATTTGTATACTTGTAACTGTAATAATGTAATCATTAATTGGTATTCTACTGCTTGTAACTGTAGTGGAAATAATGTAATCATTAATTGGTATTCTACTGCTTGTAACTGTAGTGGAAATTAATCAGTAATTTGTATACTTGTAACTGTAGTGGAAATTAATCAGTATTTTGTATTCTCCTGCTTGTAACTGTAGTGGAATTTAATCAGTGATTTGTATACTTGTAATTGTAGTGGAAATTAATCAGTGATTTGTATACTTGTAACTGTAGTAATGTAATCATTAATTGGTATTCTACTGCTTGTAACTGTAGTGGAAATTAATCAGTAATTTGTATTCTCCTGCTTGTAACTGTAGTGGAAATTAATCAGTGATTTGTATACTTGTAATTGTAGTGGAAATTAATCAGTGATTTGTATACTTGTAACTGTAGTAATGTAATCATTAATTGGTATTCTCCTGCTTGTAACTGTAGTGGAATTTAACCAATGATTTGTATACTTGTAACTGCAGTGGAATTTAACCAATGATTTGTATACTTGTAACTAGTAATGTAATCATTAATTGGTATTCTACTGCTTGTAACTGTAGTGGAAATTAATCAGTAATTTGTATTCTCCTGCTTGTAACTGTAGTGGAATTTAATCAGTGATTTGTATTCTCCTGCTTGTAATTGTAGTGGAATTTAACCAATTATTTGTATACTTGTAACTGTAGTGGAATTAACCTGTGATTTGTATACTTCTGCTTGTAACTGTAGTGGAATTAACCAGTGATTTGTATACTTGTAACTGTAGTGGAATTTAACCAGTGATTTGTCTGTTTGTAACTGTAGTAGAAGTTAACCAGTGATTTGTCTGTTTGTAACTGTAGTGGAATGTAATCAGTGATTTGTCTGTTTGTAACTGTAGTGGAATATAACCAGTGATTTGTCTGTCTGTAGCTGTAGTGGAATGTAACCAGTGATGTCTGTTTGTAACTCTAGTGGAATGTAACCAGTGATTTGTCTGTTTGTAACTGTAGTGAAATGTAATCAGTGATTTGTCTGTTTGTAACTGTAGTGGAATTAACCAGTGATTTGTCTGTTTGTAACTGTAGTGGAATTAACCAGTGATTTATCTGTTTGTAACTGTAGTGGAATGTAATCAGTGATTTGTATACTTGTAATTGTAGTGGGATTTAATCAGTGATTTGTCTGTAACTGTAGGTCCCCCCCGAGGCCGAGCCCGGCTAGCGTGACGTACTCTGATGATGATCTCGCCATGGCCAAGGGGCCCATTCCAGATGACAGCAGCAGCAGCATCACAGAGAAACCATCAGACTTGGGAGACTCAACAGAGGTGATTCAATAATAGCTTAAATCAAATCAAATCAAAAAGTGAAGTAAAATAATATAATGTACTTAGTCTAGTAATATAATATAAAAAAGTAAATTATTAATTAGGTGATTTTATGCATTAATATTTCTTGAGTAAAATGTGAGCACATAAAAAACACCCTACACATGATACCCATTGTGTACATTGTCATATTTGGTATTAGTTAAATTAGAAACTCTTCTTTTAACTATTTCTTAGCTTAACAGTCTCAACATTTCATTGTCCTCCTGTCTATTTTTACCGGCCTCGGTGGCGTCGTGGTTAGGCCATTGGTCTACAGGCTGGTAGGTACTGGGTTCGGATCCCAGTCGAGTCATGGGATTTTTAATCCAGATACCGACTCCAAACCCTGAGTGAGTGCTCTGCAAGTGTCAGTGGGTAGGTGTAAACCACTTGCACCGACCAGTGATCCATAACTGGTTCAACAAAGGCCATGGTTTGTGCTATCCTGCCTGTGGGAAGCGCAAATAAAAGATCCCTTGCTGCTAATCGGAAGAGTAGCCCATGTAGTGGCGACAGCGGGTTTCCTCTCAAAATCTGTGTTGTCCTTAACCATATGTCTGATGCCATATAACCGTAAATAAAAATGTCTTGAGTGCGTCGTTAAATAAAACATTTCTTTCTTTTCCTGTCTATTTTCACATTAATGCAGCTGCATTAAATGTCATCAACTATTGGCATTTTGGCCAACTATGTTTTTTTTTAGTGTTTTAAATCAGTTTATAGTAAATATGAGTTTAAATGAGATGGTATACCCTCCTCTTTACTATTTTGCATTGTAGTTCATTTTAAAATTAAAAATCCTTAGAGAGAATTATTTTTGTAAAGATTATTAAAAATGTGCCTCACATATTTTATTAACCTTTAGACTGCTGGATTAATTTTTGACAAAAACCATGTTTGGTAGGTACAAGTTTATGATTTTTACTCACATATATTCACTTAAATGTTTTATAAATACATAAAATAAAGTTCGTATTTGAATCAGTAAGCATTATTTTCATGAATTTTTCTAATTTTTATGATATTTTAGATCGGTTAATTGGGAATTTGTGGCCAGAAGTCCAGTATTTATGTCCATTGTTCCTGATAAGTGGTTTTTGGACCTGAATTGTTTTTAAAAACCAAACTAAGATTCATATCCCAATATTTAGTGATTTTCGTTGGTGGTAAAGCCATCAAATTTATTATTAAATTAGCTGTTACAATCAGCTATCGATCCCTGAAAATGACCGTGACATGCTGCCATTGTTGTCAAGCAAAAATACTTGCCCAAAAACACCTATTCAACTCAAAATTCCAAGGTATTGAAAAAACTAAATCTAAAGACACAGAAAACTGAGTTGTCTTCCATTCCCTGTTAATAAAGTCTTTCTGGTGAGTGTCGTGTGCAAAACAGTGGGAAATCTGAATTGGGGAATGCACTGTATAGAGTACAGTATGTCAACTGGCGTGACGTTGGGCGAGATATCTTGCCTGTAGTAGTCAGAAGATTAATAAGAATATTCTGAATAATATTTTTTTTTTCTTTTTTTCAGCCAAGCGATGATGAGAGTGATCTAGAGAGTGAGAAAGGCCCGTCGTCGCCCCCTCCCCCTCCTTTTACGCACTATGCTAACAAAGACAATGTGAGACAATCGTGGCGCTTCCCTAGCCCCCACAACGCGTACGCCTACACGGACAGTGAGGTGGAGAGTAGTCACTATGCGATGAGTCTGAACAATGGGGATATTGTCGTGAACAACACGGCCGGATCACGGACACCTCTCACAGGATTCTCGTCGTTTGTCTGACGAAGGCTTTCTCAGACCCCTCTAACAGGATTCTCGTTGTTCATCTGACAAAGGCTTTTTCTTCCCGGGTGGCCCACAATCACTGCATCACCTCATCCATTCATTGTTCATAAAAAAATACTCATTTTGTAATCAGAATAGTGGGTGATTTATGTTCATACAGGCTCTCATTGTTCATCCAATCATTCAGTTTTGTATTCGGAAGGATGATTCTTAACAATGTGTGATTTTAATGGTGATTGGTGTTTTGAGGTGAAAGTGAGAATGTTTTTTCATCGTTGGAGGATGTGTGAAGAAGAATTGTGGACATATGTATGAGTGTTTAAGTTTTAAAATCTTGCATCTGCAGAAAGATGCAAGATTTGTTTTTAATGTTTAATAGTCTGCAACTGGAAGAAGACTGTCCATTTTTTTAAATTGGTTTCTTTATGTGGAGATGACCTACAAAAGCCCTGTTTTGTTTTAAACATTGGATTGTTAGACTTTTTAATGATTTCTTTTGTTCTGTTGAAACATAGAAAAGAAAGAAAAAAGTGATATGTTTTTTAATTATTCAGTTGGATTAGAAGTAACATTAACTGTTGTTTTAAAAGTGACCAAAGTTGTTGCTGATTTCACTTTGTTACGACCATGGTCTCAAACTTTTAAAAATGTGGCATTTCATTTAGCTGTAAGTCTATGCATGTACATGTTCAAGAGACCAGACCCATCATCCTGTATTCATTGTCTAGGTAAAATGTTATGGCAACAAATGCTGGTCATTAGTGTCATACAACGTGAATTACTACATTGGATGTGCAACAAACCAGCAAAAAATAATGAAAAGACAAAGTACTTTAAAACCAGTCTTAGTGTTAGAAAATTAAAATGTTTTCATTGTTGGTGGATGTGTGAAGAACTGGATGACTATGAAAAACACACAAAAAACCCCCACCATGCAAGATTTTAACATAAATGACTATTTATTGCCTACTGCATTTTTTTAGTTGAAGAAACCATCAGTGCAATTAGTAAATGATTTGCATGTGCTTACAAAATTTTAAAGTCAAGACTAACAAGTTTCTAGACTGTAGCTACATGAGACTTCATAGCCTGCGGATTGGATTTAAAGTGTGGGGGGGGGGGGGGGGGGGGGGGGCGCTGCACAGTGTCAGTGGGATGACCTAGCAAATGGAAAATTGTGGGCCTGAAGGGTTCAAACCTTCTCCCCTGAAATAATTTAGAATTTCAGGTCTTTACATAAAGTTTTATAAGCATGGAATCAAGAATATACACTGAATGGTTGATCTTGACAATATTCAAGCTAATTTAGATGTTTTTCTGCACAAACCACGTCATTAGTGTAGTTTAGGTTTATAACTCTGCACCTGCCATGTTGAAACGAGAGTGCATGGATGAACATGACTACAGAATACATCAACATGCATGTACTTGACTAATTAGGAACTTGAGATCATTAAAATGAAACTTCCATATTGATTTTGTCAGATTTCGGACATTCCATGTTGTTTTTCTACACAGACTATTCACTGAATCAGGTTGAAGGTGGAACAAAAAATACTATGAAATCATTTGGTAAATTTTGTTTGAAAATGTCCTGCCAAAATTTAGTTTTTCATAGCCCGATAATATGGAACAAAACAAAGCATCAATTTTACCATCTTTATTTATTCTTCAAAGAGGCTTTAATCAATTTTACAAAAATAAATTTACAAAGTTCAGTTTCAGTTCCTATTTAATGGTCAGAATAAAACAATAGAAATATAGTGCTGCATCTAGGCTGCTAAGATGATGAGGCACATGCAACAAATTTTAATAGAAACAAATTAAATTAGAACATTCCATGATGTATTATTGTTTCTTGTATTCCATTTATTTATGTATACAAAAGTAGTTACATTCCTTACTTCAAAAATTGCATGGCAATTTTATATTTCTGTGGATCATTCCAGCCTGATACAGTTAATGCTACTAAGTAACAGTAATTAATAATAATTGTTTTTACAAAGGGATCTTTGCTCTGAATATAGCTTCTGTTTCAGCAGATAACAATGTTGTGATGACGTATAGTTTTCTTTATATATGACATACTTAATAATCAGAAGATGTTGGGGATCCCTCTTTTGAAAATGAAGTAGAAAACAAAACTAAAGATCATCAATTATTATTTCTTTTTAACTTGACCTGGCCTCAACAAAATGGTGGCTGACAATCGACACACGACTGAAGTAAAAAGATTGAAAATAAAACTTATGAAAAGTGAATTTAAACAAATGGAGCTACAAAAAGTTGAAACAAATGTGGCAGAAACTAATCTATATTAAAAACACTCCACTAAACCAACAGAAAAAACACGATGGCTTAGATTTAACAAGAGTGAAAAAAACCGTCCAGAATGTATCGGTGAAGGAGAAAGAAAAAAGCTTTGGTCATGTGACCGGAACAGGAAGCATAAGACTCGATGGAATATTTTAAGCCATCCCATTGGCTGTTGGGATGTTTGGACCAGTCTACTTACATAGGGGGAATATGCCATTTGTTGAGATCAGGTTAAGTTCGTATTGAGAAAATTATCAAAGTTTTCTACAATTCTGTCTTGTTACGTTTTAAAAATAAATAGTGTTTATCCAGATTCAGTCACTGCCTTCTATATTGATTTCCCTCCCAACAAACTGAATTGTTGGCTGCTATGTATCTGTTTTACAATTAGTAGATTGAGCTGACATTTATTGTTTCATAGAGGTCTTTGCACTAAATTATTGTAGTGTATGCCATAATTTTCATTTTTATATGTTACAGGGAATACATATTATCAGGGATTCTATGGGCCATCTATAAAGTGTGTACATCCTGTATGGTATATTTAATGGCAATGACCATCTAGTCACATGGTATTTGGTCACTTGACGTTTAGAAACATACACTTCTACTTCTTACTGTATTCATTAAATAAATAACAAGTTATTGACCTGTAGTGCCTGATTATCATTAATTCTGTTATACTGTAATATGTATCAGCTGTTTGTATTTTAATGTACGGTAGTTTATAATTTCATCAGTCTCACCATGACACATTCTTTAATGATTCATAAGAACATGAGATTAGCAACAAATTTATTAATTTTTTATTAATTTATCTAAAATAAACATCACACATGCACACGCACACGCACACACATCACATCACACTCACATGGAGACACACACTCTCACATACATAATGCGTGCACACACAGACACACACAGACACACACACGAATACATACATGTACATATGCACATGCGCACACATTTTAAAAAGTATTTTTAATTGATTTATCTTACATGAACTTTATATGAATACTGTGATAAAATTGATAGTACACATGTTTCTGTTATTGAAAAGTATGAAAAGAATTATTCAAATTTTCTTATACATATCGCAAACCATTCAAGTACATGTATATGAAGTTGATTTATTTTTCATTTGATTTATAATGTTAGTTTTATTTATAAGCCATTTAATAGGCATTTGTAACTCATGGAATAACTAGTACATATCATATTTATATAAATACACATGAATGTTTAACTGCCTTGTAAATCAAGGAACATTTTTGCGGTTTATTTATTTATAATGAAACTTTTATTTATAAACCGGTTAGTAACTGGCATTACATGTCATATTTGGTATTTATCACAACTGTCAAAATGTCCATTGAACTCCCAGTATTAGAAACAAAAACATCCTTTTATTTATAAACCGGTTAGTAACTGGCATTACATGTCATATTTGGTATTTATCACAACTGTCAAAATGTCCATTGAACTCCCAGTATTAGAAACAAAAACATCCTTTTATTTATAAACCGGTTAGTAACTGGCATTACATGTCATATTTGGTATTTATCACAACTGTCAAAATGTCCATTGAACTCCCACTATTAGAAACAAAAACATCCTTTTGACTCTGTCTTGTACAGAGTCAAAAGGTTGTGCTGATGTTTTTGTCGCTCAGATTTCTTAACGTTTATTCATGACTTGAATAAGAAGTGACCTGTGTTGAAGAATGAATAATTAAATTTCCATTCCATTCATTACAACATAACGTCATCCCATTGGTCCAGATGCAGCAACGTGAGTTTGTTAATTTCTCGATGAATGTAAAAATTACGTCATCAGGGAATGTCGTACCTGATGACATCATTTTATATTAGTAATTTGTCTTACTGAGCGTTACTGTTTTAACCAAAAGAAATAATTTAAAATAAAATATGAACTTTTTATGTTATTAGTATGTTTAAAATTTAATTACAAGTATTGTCTCTTATTTCTTTTATGTTCATCTGGGTATGAAAAAAAAAAAAAAAATCTGCAAACTAATGTGAGAACGGCTTCATAGATTCACACAGTATGTGGATGATTTTGTTTGTTTGTTCATACCCTGATGAACGTAAAAGAAATAACAGACAATCCTTAAATATATGTTTAATGACACCCCAGCACAAAAATAGAAATCGGCTATTGGATGTGAAACTTGGCTGTGTTGAAGACATCACATCTTAACACTAGCGGGCATCTCAAGTGATGTTTTCCACATGTATATTTATTTTGTATGAAAAAACAACATTTGTTCTATCTTCAGGTTTCTTCTTGTCACTGAGACATCCTAAACCCACCTGGTTATTATTACAATTTAGCTTGCACTTTAGAAAGAAAAGAGGATTATATAGGGCGAATTAAAAAACAACTAAAATTGTATTTAAGACTTACATGATCTTAAATACAATCACCTTTTATAAATTAAACCCTTCATATTTATGATAATTAATATACAGTAAAGTAACGAAACGAACCGGAAGGGACCATGATAGTTTGTTATAGCAGTATTTCTTTGTACACATTTGCATAAGTTTGTTATTAATGTATAGGGAGATATAACGTGACTTTATGATCATTTCGTTCTGTGAAGTAGTTTGTTGTAAACATGTTCATTATAAGTGTACTTTACTGTATAACTGATACGTGAACTCATTCACTCCTTGATCAAGATTTCTTATTTCAAATATCTGGGCTGTCTGTCCAGGACAGTGGGTTAGTTGTTATTTGTTGTTATTTGGTTAGTGAGAGAGAACCGGGTGTAGTGGCCATACACTTACCCATTGAGCCCTTAAGAACTCGCTCTGGGTTGGAACCGGTACCGGGTTGCGACCCCTTTACCTACCAGCCTGTAGTCCGATGGCTCAACCACTGCGCCACTGAGGCTGGTGATGGGATCAAAAAGCACCTAAATCCCATTATTATGCACTTAGGTATTTGTGTGGTATGCTTTTAAACATTTGTAAGATTTATCCATTACTTTTGTCATCACATTCTAAATGAAGAAATCATACCATTAACACAGACTAAAATCTATTAATGGCTATGAACTTGTAGAAGGTGAAATACAGTTTTTTCTTTTCCTGTGACACCAGTGTCATCTATACATTTAGGCTGAATTTTAAGGTTTTGCATTTAAATCTGTATGGGGCGGGATGTAGCCCAGTGGTAAATTAAGCGTCCACTTGATGCATGGTCGATCTGGGATTGATCCCCATCAGTGGGCCCATTGGGCTATTTCACATTCCAGCCAGTGCACCATGACTGGTATATCAAAGGCTGTGGTATGTGCTATCTTGTCTGTGCCATATACATATGTGCATATAAAAGATGCCTTGCTACTAATGGAAAAATGTAGCAGTTTTTCTTTCCAAGACTATATGTCAAAATTACCAAATGTTTGACATGCTATAGCCGATGATTAATAAATCAATGTGGTCTAGTGGTGTCGTTAAACTAAACAAACATTGTTTTTGTTTTTTTAAAGCTGTATCAACCGAATTTCATACATACATACACATGTATATACTATGGAGAATGCAATTTCCATAATTAGGTTCGACACATAATAGCCGTAGTTTAAAATGCCCTGGGGTGACCTTAAAGCAACTTTCTATTCCTTTCATTATATAAAAGAATATTGGTTTTTAACTTAGCATATTTATAGTCGAGACATATTTCACGACAGTTCACAAGGCATGTTTGTCATCCTGACGCTGCTTTTTAGAGTTTAAAGATTGAGTTGTCATCCATTAGTAATTGTTTTTGCATTTACCATAGTTTGACACCCAATAGCCGATGTATTTTTCGTGCTGGGGTGTCGTTAAACATTCATTCATTCATTTCATTAATTTATTTGAAGTGCTTACAGACATGATTCATTATAGAATAAAAATTTAACGAAATTGTTACAGGATATGGGAGGCCAGTAAAGTGATGTAAAGCCAGATTTCAGTGAAGAAAATGTTGGAGATATGTTCTTATAAGATGCTGATATATACTTATTAACCCTCATAAATTATTTCTTAATTGTCTGTGTGTTCAGTTGGGGAAAAGCATTGGATTTATGTTGTTGTTTTTTTTCATTTTTTTTTTCATTTTATACATTGTGCCTAGAGCAAAAATATAACTTGGTCGTGTGTGTATATGTCATTGAATTCATTCCACATAAAGATGAATAGTTTACAAGTTAAATCATCTTTACATAATATATTGACAAAATTCCATTTACATAATTTATTAACTCCATTTACACTAGAGTTTGGCTATACATGTTTATTAAACAAGAAATGACTATGTAACACACAGTATACTGATTCACACACAAAACTGAGGGTTCTGAAATGATATGTTCATGTTAGGCTACTGTAAAATAAATTGTTTTTTATTTTGGATTTTATGCTCAAAATAAAAAAATAGTTTAATTAATGATACATGTACTTACATTATAATGTCACAGTGATAAAAATAGACCATTTATTTATGTTATGAAGTGTAATTCGTTTGTTCAAAAGAAATATACGTACTCTTTATGCAAATTTCTATTCATGTACATCTATATGCATGTAATAAAATTAACTTGTGTCTGCCTAATTTAAAAAACAAAAATAGAATGATGGAATTTGGATCGTTCAGCTTCATTGAAGCCAAGCCTGGTTACCTGTATGCTATTAATAGCTAATATTCAAAATTAATAAACATAAATTGTTCAAAACAAAGAACAAGATTTTTTTTAACTCGGCCAGTAACTGATCATACTACAATAAAACCTGTCTTAAACCAGATCACACTGGGGACCCATTATTTATCTGATTTAGACCGGATCCGGTGTTCAGAGGGTCGCATTTTAGGATTTAGAATATTTGGGACCATGTAACTTCCGGTTTGTTCAGGGTCCAGTTTAGACATGTGTCACTGTACTATATTAAGAGGATATTTCCAACAAGTGTTGTTTGAAGCTAAAATATCAATGCTGACCATTGTTTTTATAGGTGCAAGTTATGCTTATACATGAAATGATCTGAAAAAATTATCTAAAAAACCTTAATAACAGTGAAGTTATAAGACTGAGATTTTGGGTTTGAAATTCATTTAATTGTAGGCCTCACAGTATGTTTAACTAGAATGTAATTGTTAATTTTTGACTGAATTTTTGTCAATGTGATTTCACATAATAACAGGTTACTTTGAATATGAAGTTCAAAGACATCGCTATGGTATTGTATTATAGCCGAAGTATTTTATGATGATTACATGTTACAAATATGTCATATTTTAAAATGGCTTTACAAAATTTTTAGGTATATGCACCAAATATTATTGAGATGAATATAATACTTTTTAATACGGCATTTCATTTCTACATAGTCATAGAAAATACAACAGATAAACAGAATAGCAACATACAATTTTTCAATTTTTGTAGTTTATTTCTGTTTTTTTAAAATGAAATATTAAGTACCCATAACCAGACCAGTGTGTTTATATCATTATACAAGCATACAATAGCCAGGGCGTATAGAAGTTGTATAAAATCCACTAACCATGGGATCAGTGATTTAAAAAAGTTACTAGCCACGGTTAAAAATTCATTAGCCGTACTTTACTGTAAGTTAATACAATTTTACTAAATAATAGTAATAATCAGATATGTCACCTAAAGGGGCAGATAGAGCTTAAAAACACTAACATTGGTGGGTTTTGAGGGGGGCAGTATATTCGTATGTACAAAATAGACTTAACTGTAACATTTTGTTTTCACTAGCTGTCGGGCATGGCAATAGTAGTTATTTACTAGCCCAGCAATGAATATCACTAGCCATGAGAGTGGGACTACCATAATCTAAAAGCCCTGTACACTATGTATAATATAATACTAGGATGTTTGCATGTAATTGAGTATAGTAGTATTTTTTATATGTCTTATGCAATTTTTAAATAATCATATGCAGACTTGTATGTGTACATGGACATATGTACCAACACTGGACTGTCCCTGGCTAACACTGATATATTGTTGTGACTTTAATATTGAAGTATGATCTCTCCACAGACACGTAGGACATATGTACCAACACTGGACTGTCCCTGGCTAACACTGATATATTGTTGTGACTTTAATATTGAAGTATGATCTCTCCACAGACACGTAGGACATTTAAGTGTACAGACATTTTAGAATATTTTATTTTTGATAACCAGTTTGTGTATGTCAGATTTCTTTCTCTTTTGGTTTTGTTTTTTTGAGGTTGTTTTAAAGGAAGACAAGTTTTTTAGTGTTTGTTTGATTGCCGTAATGCAAAAATATAAAATTATGTCAAAGAAAAATAGTAACCTGATGAATTCTATGTTTGTTTTGTAGGAATAGTCAGGTTTGTACATAGTTTTGCTCAATGGACTGATTATTTTTGCTGTCTCATGCTTTCTCTGATTATGAATGATTTGTTAAGAAAAAGCATCTGTTGATTCTAACTTAAATCTATCCTATATATCCAGAAATTTATGTATCTCTTGTTTTGAGAATGTTTTTCTTTTTAAACATTTTAGGCTGATTCTTCATTCTTGTTTTAAAAATTGTTATATTATTTAGAATGTTTACTGAGTGCAATGTAAACGAACATGAAAGATCTCTCTATATAAAAAGAAGAAACATATCGAAAACTGTTGTAAAATATATATCAAGTGCTCTTTTGTGAAGAAAAACACATCAAAATATTTGTTATGAAAAGAGAAAAATTATGATACTTCTCTCTTTTATTATATAAGTTTTTACTGAAACGCAAAAGAAATGCAATAAACATTTTCTAATGTTATTTTTACAGTTTATTTACTTTAAATAATAACAATAACTTGTCGGTGATAAAGATCAACAGAATTTCATTTTGTTAATAAACATATGATTGCATATCATAAGGAAAGGTTCGATTGTCATATAGGGGTCACTAAAGATTCTTTAAAAATCCGTATCTGGTATGACCTCCGTTTACAGCCATTCGGCATGGATCCTTGTGTACACTGAGTTTATCAGGTGAATGATTTTATCATTTGGAATGTTGTCATTCATTCATATATATATATATATATATATATAACACTTAGAGCTGAAATAATTTTAAACAGACTTTGTTATCCTGGTGATTGCTTTAATTGCTGTTGAAGTGTTTCTGCTCATTGTTGTAGATCCTCAAGGATTTAAATTAAATAACCACAAATCATTAGTCTCACTAAAGTGATGATGCCAGGTGTTTAGAAGCCCGCTTCAGTATGTACGAACCCCACCAGATGTCGCCACTGTGAGTTGGTCTTATACATTACACAATTAATGAGCTACATGTATAGAGTTCTGCATCGGATATCACTTTGGATACTGAAAAATCGGTCAAAAACTTTCAGAAATAATTTTTTGAAAAGTCTACAAACATTAATGTACGGTAAAAGCACCGATCCATGAACTCCGAAGGGCCGTCCCTTCCCAATAGATGAATATAGTATTGGTGAACCTATTTCTTTCTAAATAAGGGAGATGTAACGATTCTTTGGAATATTGTAGGTGGCTTTCTTTTTCCTTTCTTTTTTTAAAGAGTTGCATCACCTCCTTGGAAAAATTCTATCTGCCAGTGGGGTAGACGCGAAATTATCACATTATAATATATAGTACACACAGGAAGTAGACCAATAATAATAAACTTCTTTAAAAAGTGAATATCTATGCAAAGATCAAGGCACTAAAAGTGATAAAATCATAATAATGTTCAGTCGTTTCGTTTATTTTTAAATGATAAATCGATAGGTGATCGGTAATGCACAAGGGCGGATCCAGGACATATTTTAGGAACGATGCCAAGGGCAAAAGAGCACCGAGACGAACTCCCCAAAAGGGCCCCACAGTAAAATGTTTGCATGCATAACTCATGGGGGCGGGAAGTAGCTCGGTGATCGATCCCCATTGGTGGCCCTTTGGGCTATTATGTTCCATCCAGTGCCCCACGACTGGTATATCAAAGGCTCTCTTGTTTGTGGGATGGTGCTTTTAAAAGATATTTTGTTACTAATGAAAAAATGTAGAGGGTTTCCGCTCTGTGAGACTATTTATTTTAAAGATTACCAAATGTTTGACACCCAGTAGCCGTTCATTAGTAAATCGATGTGCTCTAGTTGTGTCGTAAAACTAAACACATTTTAACTTTCATAACTCGTGATATAGAAAAATATACTATTGTTTATAACATTAGGACTATATTTTAATTGAACAAATAATTATTTTCATTGTTAAAGTGTTTTTAAAAGAAGAAAAAAGGGGGAGGGAGGCAGGTCCGCCATCCCCCACCGTTTGTATCAACCTTTGATGCATTAGTCTAAACTGTATAATATAAGTGAATCTCTATGCAAATGACCAAGACACTAACTTAATGTTTTATTTTTAATTTGGTAAATGGCCTTTAATGCAGTCGTTTTGTAAGTGTACTGAAATATACAATTCCTTCGATATCCCGAGTGTTTCTATTATGCAGCATTCATTTTAAAACATCCGAAATCCTCTTCAAGTCCCTTGTTATATAATATTGCAGTAATGTACGGGTTGGTATTTTATATAAATTGTGTTTGTCAATACTTTAAAATACAAACCTAGTAACGCGTTCAAGAGGGTGAGCGTTTTCAGACGTTCGCAATCAATCGATAGCCTCGTATTGAATCGATCGCGCTGCTACTGAACAAATATAATATATAAATATAGTAGTAGTATACAGGTTGATGCTGAACATACTATAACGTGTACTGAACATACTATAACGTTTACTGTCATTTAATTGCTAAAAAGTAATGAAATAATCAAATATTTAAGTTAAAAAAATTAAATACAAAGAATGCATTAGTTTAAAATTAATACAATAAACACTTTTTATTCATTTAAAATGTATTCATTTTGTATTCTAATAATTTTGTATGACGTGCATGAATGATTATATTTTGTTTTGTAATATTTCAATGGTTGTGATAGGTGTTTTTTTGTAGTTTTTTTGTGTGTTTTTTGGGGTGTTTTTCTAAAGAATGTATGATATTTTTATGCATGAATCGGAGCAATTTGTATAATTATTTTAGTTACTATGGTTAATTGAGATGTCTCCTCAATTGTTATTGATTATTTTGAATGGCCTGTTTACTCGTGAGGTTGTGATTGGTTAAAATGTATGTGCGCGTTTATTTCTCATAACTCTAGGTGGGTCATTCTGAGTGCTATTGGTGCGTATTTACATAAATACATATGTATATTTAATATGTTCATCTGATTGTACAGTTTTCTTAACAAAATAAAAATAATAAAATAAAATATTGAAATATGTGCATTGTTTGTTCGTAGATATTATTACATTAAGGTGTTTGACACAAGCAGACGCACACCAAAACATAAACATAAAAGAACGCATTTTGTCATTTAACTTTTTTTTTTTTAGCATTCATCCCGTTTTTCTCATGCTTGCTTTTATATTACACGTTCCAATATAGAGCCATTGAAATTTTGTTTACGAGTCCAACGCAAGAAAATGTAGCACATTAATTATGTTAAAAGTTAATTTGTTTATTTAATCACACCATTAGAGTACATTGATTTATTAATAATTGGCCATTGCATACACCCACTAGATTTTTCATTAGCAGCAAAGTATACTTTATATGCACCTCCTAGCAGACAAGACAGCACATACCACAAGGCGGGTTGGGACGAGGGGGGGGGGGGGGGGGGGCAGTCGGAGAATTGGTCCACCGATAGATACGATCATGCGAGCGCTTTACCAATATAGAGCCCCTTATATCTTTAGTGCGGCCCCCAGTAATCTTTACTGAACTAATTATTCTACTCAAAAGACGTTAGGGGTCAGTTTTGTTTGATGATTACGTTTCAAGTATTGATATTTAAACATGGGTGGCACGGTGTAAAAAATAGTGGTGCAGCTCGAGGTTGCCAGACTCTCCTTTCAAATTCACCTTTTTAAAGAATGACATTTTCACAGCAAATATAGGCCTAACCCACACAACAAGAAGAGTGTTGGGCCAAGGCGTACCTCGGGAAAAGTGCTACGACTATGACCGTACCGGCCGTACCATCTGCGCCGCCCCTGTTAGCCACATTGATAGCTTCTAAAACTAATTCTGAAAGAAAAAAACCGTTTTGACCACAGACATCCTAGTAAAGAACGTTCAGGTCTGTTTATCAACACATCGAAACACATTCCATAGTTTGCATATGCATCACGCAGTTGCCCCGTACACGTGCGTGGGGTGTCATTATCGATTTTGACAATTTCCAGGAAGGTACATTAATCACCGTGAACATTATTTTTGTCAATCTTTTTCATTCTGTTGAACACCAAAATGACTAGCAACAACATTTGTGCCGTTTTAAACCCAATCATATCCTTCGTTCGAAGAAGATCATTTTCTTGGAGGCGTGGCAGCACACTGACGACGATCAAATACCAACAATAATATTTTCTGAGTGATGAGAATTCATGCAATAGTTTTACAGTCCATTGATAAGACAAATGACGTCAAACAGGAGCACATGACCAAGAATGCTAGTAATGCAACTTGTGATCACAAAGCATGAATAGCTCGTGCAATTGTCAGGACACTGCTGGAATAGCGAAGGAAGTGGTTACACGTTAGTTTACTGAAATGTTTATGATAAGATTTCAAGTCAATTATATTCTATACTGAACAAAATAAGAAACTTACGCTAACTTTGCTGCTTGAACATAACTTGATGAAAACAAACCGGGGGAATAATTGTTATATATGCGTTTAAAAAGTGTTCCATGATGCATCGTTTGGTGCAAAAATCATGGCCATAGGTTAACAGAAACTGGGAGAAATTTTGACCAAGTGTGGTAGGGGTTAAAAAAAAAAAAAACCCCACTTAATAACGGGTATGACCACCTCTTGAATTGACCACTGCAGTGCATCGCAGGCGCATAGAATTGACTAAAGTGTTGATTTCTGCCTGTGGAATATTGTTCCATTCCTGAATGAGCGCTTGACGAAGTTCGTTGACGTTAGCGGGTGGGTTGGGACGACGCCTCAATCGTCTGTCCAGACTATCCCAGACATGCTCGATGGGGTTGAGATCAGGACTTTTAGCGGGCCAGTCATCAATGAAATCAATGTTATTTGTCCTAAGAAAATCTACAGTGTCTCTAGCTGTATGAGAGATGGCATTATCATGCTGAAAAATCGAGATGTTGGCGTTGTTATGGAACAGGAATTACGTGATGAGCGAGAATGTCATCACGGTAACGTTGAGCATTTAAATTACCATCAATGACGACTAGTGGTGAACGATAACCATGGGCAATGGCTGCCCAGACCATGACAGAACCCCCACCCCCGAAACGATCTCGCTCAAAAACACAACAGTCAGCATAGCGTTCATTTCTCCTACGGTAGACACGCACCCTGCCATCACCACGTTGTAAAGAAAATCTGGATTCATCCGAAAAAAGAAAGGTATTCCAGCGTCGCCGTATTCAACGAGTGTGTACACGTGCCCAATTAAGACGATTTAGACGATGACGTTGCGTTAAAACGCATCCGACGTAAGGACGTCGTGCATGTAAACCGTTCTCCCGCAGACGATTACGAACAGTTTGCCCACTGATTCGATTATTATGAAGCCCAGGTGTGTTAGCAGCAGTAGCAGTGGCAGTTTGGAATCGATTGCGCAAATGCGTGTTCAAGATATAGCGGTCTTGACCACGCGTTGTAACACGTGGACGTCCACAACATGGCAAGTCGTTGGTGCTTCCTGTTGTTCGAAATCTTACGCGAAGATTTCGTATCGCTCGACTAGAACTCCCAACATGTCTTGCAACGTCTTCTGTCGACATGCCAGCATCAAGCATGCCTGTAACGATACATGCTCTTAATTTCTTTTCGCCTGTGGCGATATTAATTGTTTTAGAGGGCCGTGTGCAGTTCCAATATGCACTTAGCCCAGATGGGCAACTTGTTATGTGATACCTTTTCGCGACGGTCGTCGAGCTTTTCTAATACACACCCAGCGCAGATGCGGAGGCCATGTGGCCAGTAGTTACGTAATACCTCCGCGAGTGCGGTTTTTACAACCGTGATTTTGGTGACTAGGCGTCATTGAGTCTGACCATCTGAGAAAAAAAATACCGTTTGGTCTCTGTGGAAATTCACATGATAAGATTCAGTACCGCCTTGTACCCCCAGGCGATATTCGGTTTTTTTAATAAATAGCTAGGGTTTTAGAGATATCGGGGAGAAACATATTGGACGGCTCCGGGGAACGTTAGTCCGACTGGACTGGTAAATATCTTATTTCTGCTCTGTTGTATAACCTTGATGTGATTGATGTGACTTTAAATATTTTAATACTGTATTATACCAATATTATTTAGACAGTGTTTCCGGTAAACTGACGAAGTAAATTGTAGGCTTCACTGTCTAAAATTATTAAAGCTTAACCAGTCATCCTAGAGGACCTAGGTAAACTGTAGGTTATTTGTCTTTATTGTGATAGGTACCAGTATTAAGTCTGTATTACAAGGTTATTGAATGAGTAGTTAGGGTTAATTAAAAATTAACCAGTTAGGAATAGAGTTGTAATTCCTTTATTAATTAAGTTCCCCTGGAAGCGTTTCTCTATTATCACACGTGTGTGTGTTAGCGTTTCTCAATTATCACACGTGTGGGTGTTGTGTCACGGTGAAGTGATTAGCATATTGTGTAAACTAGACACCTAGAAATTAACTAATTAAGTGATCAGTTCTGGGTTGTTATTATTTGTTGTTGTTAATTAACTACTGCGGCAGTACATTTGTCAGCGTAGGTTAATACAGATTCCAAAGTGTATTGTGTCTTTGTTGTGTTTTCTAGTGAACTAAACGTGCTATAATAATATATACTTTATATAAGATCTTATCTCTGATCATACCTAGACGAGCCAGCGGGTATAACTGCCTGTTACAGAGAGATCTAATAGATATACAGTTAGGAGAGATATTTGGACAATCGTGTTTCATTCAGTTACGGGTATTATAGGATCCCCGTGACAATGCCAATCGCCCGTTCGCGTAAATTATTGGGTATTCTTGACACACTAAAAATGCTACAATGTAAAAAACGTATTTTTTTTTACAAATTATGAAGCGTTTTCGTTCACTTGAAAACAATGTCAGTAAGACAAGTAAAACAAATTGACCGAATACTATACGGGACATGTCGAACCATGCATGCACGTGCAAATTGAATTTCACGTTGTTGACGATTAACAGTGCAAAAATAATCGATAAAATTCATGAATCCTGATAATACAGCTCAAGGCTAATACTACCTATATAATTTCATTACACAATGAATTCTTTAACACAACAAATACTATATGTACAAATCGGAAGTTTCTTTTTTTCTATATGCAATTATTTGGTGCACAGGAACGTTTTGCCGCGAGTATATATATATTGAAGTTATTTCTATGAAAGTATTTGACCCGTAACTTGTTTTGAATAGTATATATCATGTTTATTCTATGCCAGCACATATTTTGATTCAAACGAAATCAAGAATTCAAATAATGTACAGATGAGGTAAAAACGGCAAAATGTCGACATTTTCCAACCTCTCGAATTTCACATGCTATTGTTCCACACACCTTCCTAGAGCCGTTCCGAACTTCACGAATCTGCATAATTGTAACAGACTTGCGAACATTTTTTTTTTCACTGGTAGCAAGGAATCTTTTATATGCAGTTTACCACGAAGAAGACGATATAAACACTAAGATCTGTGATCCGACTGTTGAATTAACTTGAATTAACCCCCACCCCCCAAAAAAAAATCAACTGAAATATGTACTGGCGCGTTTGCAGGAAATGGTGCGGAGGGAGGGAGGGTCTTGACTATGGCTAGTGGAGTTTTTAGGGAGGTCGAATCATGTTCCCTCGGAACATTATTTTTTTTTAATTTGCTTGGAATAGGGAGAGGGTTTCGAACCCCAATTCCTCTCTCTGCACACGGGCCTGCTGTATGAAAGTATCCAGTTCGATGATGCTCTTATCAGTCCTTGCCAATTCCAAGTTCATCAACACTTAGAATTCCAAGTTCTTCAAAACTAAGAATTTCAAGTTCTTCAATACTAAGAATTCCAAGTTCTTCAATACTTAGAATTCCAAATTCTTCAATACTAAGAATTCCAAGTGTTTCAATACTTAAAATAATCTACAACAAGATTCAAACAAAAAGCAACAACACAACAATAAACAAAAATTAATATGAAAATAATATATTTCTGTATATACATTTTTCTTGTTTCATTCTTTCTTTCTTTCATTCATACATTTTTTCTTTCTTTCTTTCTTTAATTTTAAAAAAATTTAAAAATTATTTTACAAAATACAATATAAGAGAACAAAGACTGGTATATTAACTGTAAAAGGCATGACGAAGAGATTAAAGTTTTGGTGAAGTCCCAAGGCGGAGTTACAGCCGTCTGTTTGGCAGGAATACTTGCACACACGGACGTGTTCATTGTTAATGGTATTAGGACCACACTGTTGTACCTGGGTTTCGTTTTTGCTGCAGTATCTCATCACAAACTTTCCTGAAAAACAAAACAATGATTTTTTTGTTGTTTAATCAGAGACGAAGCGTGATCTAAACCTAGTGGTGGTGATGGTGGTGGTGGTGATGGTGGTGGTGATGGTTGTGATGGTGGTGATGGTTGTGGTGGTGTGATGGTTGTGGTGGTGGCAGTGATGGTTGTTGTTGTGGTGGTGGTTGTGGTGATGGTTGTGGTGGTGGTGATGGTGGTGGTGGTGGTGGTGATGATGATGGTGGTGGTGATGGTTATGGTGGTGATGGTGGTGGTGGTGATGGTTGTGGTGATGATGGTGGTGGTGGTTGTGGTGGTGGTGGTGGTGATGGTTGTGGTTGTGGTGATGGTGATGATGGTGATGGTGATGGTGTTGGTGGTGGTGATGGTTATGGCGATGGTAGTGATGGTTGTGGTGATGGTGGTGGTGGTGGTGATGTGTAGGTGTGTGTGAATATGAAATTAACAAATCCTTTTGTCTGCATTTTCCCTGGACACCTACATGGCTAGATATGGCTAGCCTAATACTGCATTGAAAAAATGGGTCTAGTCTCAGCTCTAACCCCTCCAGCCTAGGGTGGTCTGTACCTGGGTGTGTGTGTGTGTGTGGGGGGGGGGGGGGGTGTCCGAATATGAACCCAGCAACCCCTTTGGACACCTATACGAATAGTTTAATATTGCACTGGAAGTTTGTTTTAGTCTTGGCTCTAACCATTCCAGCCTAGGCCCCTCATTTAATATCTGATCTCAGTACATTGTTTTATCGATGGATTTTATATTCAGATATTTGATTAAGTTGTGATAACCGTATGGCTGTGTGAATGGGGGATGTTATTACCAACAAGTGTTATAATGATCCCGCATGTACTAAGACTAAAAGGTTTACCGTAGCAATTTGGTAAATGTGATTAAAGGGACATTCCTGAGTTTGCTGCATTGTAAGATGTTTCCGACTAATAAAATATGTCTACGATTAAACGTACATATTAAATATATTTTCTTGTTTAAAATATCACTGTCTGTATATTCAATGTGTTTCTGGTCGTCTTACTATTTGTAAGAAGCCCAAGCTGGATTTTGTGTTCAAATAATTTCGTACGTATTTTAGAAAATAAAATGAAATTTAACCTAGTACATATATTACGACCAGAAACACGTTTAGTATATAGCCACTAATATTTTATGCAGAAAAATATATTTGTTATGTAATTACAATCGTTAAAATGTCTCAGTTACTCGATAACATCTTAAAAAGTGCAGCAAACTGAGGAATGTCCCTTTAAACAAAAGTGCAGCAAACTCAGGAATTATTCCCTTTCGAAGTGAAATCACAAAACAACAATTGAATTATTCGACTTATTACTTTCGAAGTGAAATCAAACACTTGATGCACAACAATTTGCGACTTATTACTTTCGAAGTGAAATCAAACACTACAACAATTGATGCATTATTCGACTTATTACTTTCGAAGTGAAATCAAACACTACAACAATTGATGCATTATTCGACTTATTACTTTCGAAGTGAAATCAAACACTACAACAATTGATGCATTATTCGTCAGTATAAGTACAGTAAGATATCAGTTAAAAGTTATTTGTTTAACGACACCACTAGAGCATATGGATTAATTAATGATCAGCTATTGGATGTCAAAGACTTGGTAACTCTGACAGAGTCTTTGAGAGGAAACCCGCTACATTTTCCCTAATGCAGCGAGGGATATTGTATATGCTCTTTTCCTCAGACAGGAAAGCACATACCACGGCCTTTGATATACCAGTCGTGGCGCACTGGCTGGAACGAAAACAAACACCCAATCAGTTGAATGTATCCATCGAGGTGGTTCGATCCTGCGACGTAAGCACCTCAAGCGAGCACTCAACCGACTGACACAACAAAACGTCTAGCTGTCACATCATTGAATGTTGCTAACTTTTAAAGCACTATGCTGTAGTACCAAATTGCTAAACGTTTTGTTTTGTTTTTCTTTGTTTTTGTTTTTGTTTTGTCTTAAGGCGACGCCATACGATACAAGTGCCTCGTACGAAAATAGCTGATTGCATCGCAACCGACTATTCTCGTGGCTACACTCGTACGGCTATTTTCGTGGCTAATCTAGTTAGAGGTACTCGTATTGTCTGGCGTCGCCTTTAGTATACTCATACATGCACGTGTGCAGGAATTTTAGCGGGGGTCTATACTGTGGCAATCAAAGTTTATAGGGAGGGGGAGGGTCTAATCATGTTTCTGGCAATGTATATATAAAGAACATTTGCTTGAGCTGCGGGTTTCAGCACCCTCCCCCCCTCCCCCCCCCCCCCCCACGCCTGTTATATCAGATGAGGACAGTGATGTGATGACTTACCCATGTGCAGTTTGGCTTCCATTTTGACGCAGTGTGTGGAGTTGATATCCTCACGACATTCATTGGGAGCCATGTGGCCCTCCTCGCACAGAGACTGGTGCAGCGAATGGCACTGCAAGCACTTCAGACTCGACACTGAAACACAGCATAAAACATTAACAGACGAATTTAGGAAGTTTGTTTTGCTTAAACACAATATATATAAATATATGAAAACAAAAAGAAAGAAAGAAGAAGAACAACAAACAAAACCCAGTAAAAAAAATCCACACAAAAAACAACAAAAGAACAACACACAGCAACAAAAACTAAAAAAAAGTTAACATTCAGGTTGAGTAATTTAGCTGCCCGACTGAAGTGGAATGCTTATATTTCAACACAAGTTAAATTTGGCGAGAAGCCGCCATTATGCAACTTTATTTAAAAAGAAGAAGTTTGTTTTGTTTAACGACACCACTAGAGCACATTGATTAATTAATCATTGGCTATTGGATGTGAAACATGTGGTAATTCTGACTTGTAGTCATCGAAGGAAACCCGCTACATTTTTCCTAATACAGTAAGGAATCTTTTATATGCACTTTCACACAGACAGGAAAACACATACCATGGCCTTTGTCCAGTTGTGGTGCTCTCACTGGAACGAGAAAAAACCAATCAGCTGAATGGATCCACTGAGATGGTTCGATCCTGCGACGCAAGCACTAACCACTGAAACACTGCATTGGACACCCTAGGGTCCTAATTCACAAAGTCCTCTTAGGCTCTGTTAGACAACAAAGCATCCTCTTTGCAAGTCTTTTAGCATTGCACTGCGAGATCGCAAAGTTGCGAGAGTTTAGTGAATTAGGTCCCCAGTAGCTTTGGTGTGTGCCA
Organism: Gigantopelta aegis; assembly: GCF_016097555.1. Taxonomy (NCBI): domain Eukaryota; kingdom Metazoa; phylum Mollusca; class Gastropoda; order Neomphalida; family Peltospiridae; genus Gigantopelta; species Gigantopelta aegis. Next base: position 21,091,138 of record NC_054706.1, read on the forward strand.
AGGGCCGCGTGATTTAACCTTAATTGAATACAAGCACGGAAAATAAGTTAAATGAATGCTTTAATGGCCAACTGTAAATCAACATCCTGTCGTGGGCACGGACGATTTTGTTGTCAAAAACAGAACATGGAAACACTCTGCGTTATTATTCAGCCACGTTCACCCGCAAGGTCAGTTTTAAGTCCGACCGGAACCCGAATCACTCTATACACATGCGTGTTGATGCAGACGACCTACTCGTTTGTCACGCGCACGTGTTGGTCGCTTCTGGCGATGAGAAGTGAGGCATTAGCTTCAATTCGAGTGTCACAAACACAGGGCTAATTATTACCGCAACATGCCCAAGGCTGTCCTTCCGGCCAAACTGTCATCGAGATTATAGGGTCCAACCATCGGGCAGTATGACAGGCAGTTATAATATTTATTTAGTATTGTCTAAATATTCGCTCCGCGTTCAACTGATGCAAGCACTCCTTGGCGTTCGACTACGAAACGCTAGCTAGCTAGCCTTGCTTCAACACTTATTGTTAAGTTAAAGTCGCAAACCCTGTTTTGGTTGGGTCGGGACGTAGCCCATGGTAAAGCGCTCACTTGATGCGCGGTCGGTCTGGGATCGATCCCCGTCGATGGCCCCATTGGGCTATTTCTCGTTCCAGTCAGTGCTCCACAACTGGCGTAAGAAAAGCTGTGGTATATACTATCCTGTTTGTGGGATGGTGCATATAAAAGATCCCTTGCTGCTAAACGAATAGAAACGAGCTACTCTCGATGTCAAAACCTATATTAGCTCTGCCATTTTCCTTTTGACCGACCGTTTAAAATTGCGCCCAAATTCCTCAATCAAAATTGCGCACCTTTTCTCTTTGGCATATTAACTACTCCATTAAAAATTCCATAGCACCACCACCACCCTCCCACGCCTGCTACCGACCTTGGTGCCAGTGCAGGCTTGTTCTGAATGTGCACGTAAAACCCTATGACCTGACCTGACCTGACCTAATCGAAAAGAGTAGCCTATGACGTGGCGACAGCGGGTTTCCTCTATCTATATATCTGTGTGGTCCTTAACCATATGTCTGGCGCCATATAACCGTAAATAAAATGTGTTGAATGCGTCGTTAAATAAAACATTCCTTCCTTCCTTCTAAGTTTGGTTAATCTACAAACCTGTAACACATTTGCTTAACGTTATGATAGATTGAAATGTAATGTTGAAAACGAGATAATATATACCATTAAAAAGTAGACTAGAGCTCGTCCCCATAACCGTTTCTTCTCGGAGGCACGTGTGTTTTTAAATATATGAAAAATGCATTCCGTGGTATTAGCAACACCAAGATGGCCAGAAACACTTCGGTTGTACAGAAATGAATAATCTAAACAATACAAGTAACATCCGATTTCAATTATCAAAAACGGCTCTAGTAGTGAACGATATGCCGCAGAGTCTACTTTAGGTGAAAATTAATATATAATAAAATTATAATTGTTGTAAAATTTAGGGGGTGGGGGCTGATAGTGAAGCACGATTTTATTGTGGGTTTTTTTTTTTTTTGCAACCAAGCATGATGCCATGCCATTGATCTGTTGCGTTTTGATTAAAAATTGGATCTGACCACCACTCCTTACAATCCTCGCTCCAGCCAGTGCACCACGACTGGCATATCAAAGGCCGTGCTATGTACTATCCTGTCTGTGGGATGGTGCATATAAAAGATCCCTTGCTGCTAATCGAAAAGAGTAACCCATGAAGTGGCGACAGCGGGTTTCCTCCCTCAATATCTGTGTGGTCCTTAACCATATGTCTGGCGCCATATAACCGTAAATAAAATATGATGAGTGCGTCGTTAAATAAAACAAGAGCCACCCCGCCCCAGAGCATATTACAAACAAATAGGCTGTCACCAGCTGTTACGGGCGGCACGTAGCCCAGTGGTAAAGCGTTCGCTTGATGCGCGGTCGGTGTGGGATCGATCTCCTTCGGTGAGCCCATTGGGCTATTTCTCAGGTATATCAAAGGCCGTGGTATGTGTTATCCTGTATGTGGGATGGTACATATAAAAGATCCATTGCTGCTAATCGAAAAGAGTAGCTCATGAAGTGGCGACATCGGGTTTCCTCTCCGTAGTCCTTAACCATATGTCCGACGCCATATAACCGTAAATAAAATGTGTTGAGTGTGTCGTTTCTTTTTCTTATAATCCACCATAGGGTAAACATTTAACGAGTCAAAGAATAAGTATGGATGGTATTTTATGAAACAAAATGACATTTGGCAGATATATTAATAAATGGCGGCCATCTTGAAAAAACATATATAGTCATATTGAACTACGGGATATTGGTTGTAGGAGCTGAGGAAATCAAATCAAATTGTTCAAATTTGCAAGAGCCATCCCACCCCAGCGCATATTACAAAAAATAGGCTGTCACCAATTGTTGATGCCACAATTCAACTCTACAACAGGGCTGGAAATGTTCCAGAAGCATCTCCAAGTAGGGCCTCCACAAGTCCAAAATACTGGACTCAAGTACTCGAGGGTCAAACTCGACCTGGACCCGACACTTACATAAGATGATAATGAGACTAAGGAATACAGTAAAATAGCGTTATGTATCTTAATTCCAGCGCTGAACATGGCTGCCAAATCATGCCATTGTAGTGGATTCCACACTTTCTCATAGCCCTATAATATAACCGGCGGCAAGCATATGACAAAACGATATAAAAAATAATTAAATGAGAGTGCTCTTCCTTGTAAGGTTACTCGAGTATTGCTAGACCCGGCCCGTGCGCGAGTCCTCGAGTACTCGTGGAGACCCTAACCCGAAGCAGACTGAAGTAACGAAAAACCAGCTGTGCAGCACTTAGGTGTTGTGCTCAACCATTTCTTTTTTTTTACGACTACTTTTTTTTCAAATTTGGCTCCTGGGTATATAACAGAACGGAAGTTAGTTGGGCAACCGGACTCTGTTAATAGGGACTTGATTGGGCTGTCCACCAGGAAGACCGAATGTTGCACTCTTCCAGTGCTGACATGACCGTGATAATTGTCTTCTGCTAGTCAGGTAGTCCACACACAATTGCTGTCAGGTCTCGTTCATGCGGCAGCGGATTTCCTCTCACAGTTAACCCATTACCGTCTGCTGTGAACAAGACGACATTCAGAAGCAGACGACATTCAAATTGTCCGGGTGTGGAGTGGGGTGTGGATAGTAGGCTGGAGAAGGTGGGGGCACAAGCTAATTAGGTTGATAGGATGACAGAATCCCCAAGCGACGGCTTGTGGCATACGACATTCAAATTGTCGCGGGGGAGGGGGGGGGGGGGGGGGGATGGGTAGTAAGCTGGAAGGAGTGGAGGCCATAAGCTAATTAGATTGATGCGAGGGCAGAATCCCCCACAAATTAAAAAAAAATGTTTTTCGATCAACCAAAACGCTATTTCCTGGCATATGTAGAAGAAAATGGCAATGTTTTGCATGACAATTTTCATTTGTTTTAAAGGTTATTTTGTAATTGTATATATTTTGTCCACCAAGTAGGCGCGTGTGCAAGAATTTTAGCATGAAGGGGGGTCTAGACTGTAGCGACCAACGTTTATAGAAGGGTCGGATCATGCTCCTCGAATCATGATCATTCAATATATTGAAAACAAAAAGCAAATTACCGTCCCCATGTACACGCGCCTGCCAAATGTCAAAATAACCGTATCATATGTCAGACACTAAATAGCCATATAGTTTTAAAATCGCTCAGACGTCGTTAAACAGTTATATCCCTTTTTCATTACCTTTCCAACAAATCGCCAATGGTGATGAAATGCTCTTTTTGGCTTTTGGCATTCGAAGGAAATAGTTTTTCTAAGTTAACTAGACTGGCCAGCATTATCCACGAACATCGCTCTGAAACTCGGCCATTCAGGAAATTGTTTTGCAGGTTTTAATGATTAATATTTTATCACGAAGTCACCTCAGCGGTCGTTTCAAGAAGAAAAAGATCGTTAACCGTAATGCAATTCTGTTCTGCTACTAGTGTTGTTTTGAAAGTTTCTCTTGCACTAGCAGGAACGGATCCATTAGTGACTTGAGGAATGGAGAAGGGAATGAATGAATGAATGAATGAATGAATGTTTAACGACACCCCAGCACGAAAAATACATCGGTTATTGGGTGTCAAACTATGGTAATGCAAATATATAAAGTGATGATCAACTTCAATATAAAAATTCAAGACTTAAACAAAAACAGTGTAAAGAACTGTGCAAAAACACAAATATCACAGAATTTTACGGATACTGAATTTTACTCAAAACTTCAATTTTGTGCTGTATTGGCCATTCTCAAAGAGAATGTTACACCCCTGCACCACGGTGAGGGTACAGCACACGCAGGGGAATGGAGAAGGGATGACTAGCGGATTCAAGAAGAGGGTATTGGTGACCGCTAGAGAAGGTTTTGACTGTACATTGAGTGGCCTTTTAGTACATAATATCGAGGTTGGCAACATTCTCTCTCTCTCTCTCTCTCTCTCTCTCTCTCTCTCTCTCTCTCTCTCTCTCTCTCTCTCTCTCTCTCTCTCTCTCTCTCATTATATATATATAATGCATGCTAGTGGACATAACATTTGAATTCGATGGGTGTTTTTTTATTTTTTTTTATCTTTCACCCTTCCCTAGAAAAATCTTTTCTCCGTCGCTGCGAAATAAGTCAGAACGGGTGACAGCGGAGTAGTTCGTGCTTTGTTAGAATTTTTAATATTACAAGAAAATAAAGGTCGCATTTGACTTCTTTTTATTATTATTATTTTTTTTTTTTTTTGCATGCAAAATAAACTCAACAAAATTAATTAGGGGCCAGTAGACTTCTTGAACAGTTTTTGTGTTACCAGCCTCGGTGGTGTCGTGGTTAACAGGTACTGGGTTCGCAGCCCGGTGCCGGCTCCCACCCAGAGCGAGTTTTAACGACTCACTGGGTAGGTGTAAGACCACTACACCTTCTTTTCTCTCACTAACAACTAATAGCTAACAACTAACCCACTGTCCTGGACAGACAGCCCAGATAGCTGAGGTGTTTGCCCAGGACAGCATGTTTGAACCTTAATTGGATATAAGCATAAAAATAATTTGAAATGAATGAAATGAATGCTGGTGTTGTTAGTAATGTTTGATCACAGATGATTTTTAAAGATTGTTCGCTTGATGCGCGGTCGGTCTGGGATCGATCCCCGTCGGTTGACCCATCGGGCTATTTCTCGTCCCAGCCAGTGCACCACGACTGGTATACAAAAGGCCGTGGTATGTGCTATCCTGTCTATGGGATGGTGCATATAAAAGATCCCTTGCTGTTAATAAAAAATAGTAGCCCATGAAGTGGCGACAGCGGGTTGCCTCTCTCAATAACTGTGTGATCCTTAACCATATGTCCGACGCCATATAACCGTTAGTAAAATGTGTTGAGTGCGTCGTCAAATAAAACATTTCCTTCTTTCTGGTACTACTAAACCAAATAACTTCCGGCTGGGTCAAAGTTCGAGGTGCAGGTGCACCGAACTTTTGATAGAGAAATGAACACCACAAGTCCTGTGATTGGTTATAAATGAGTGTTGGTTGTAAAAAATAATAGTTTCATCTGTGTTGGTTGTAAAAAATAATAGTTTCATCTGGGTAAAAACAAAATGCAATTTTATTACATCTAGTACCAATGTGTCAAGTAACCTTATGCTTGAAACATGTATGGGGTACCTGTAAAAAAAAAGTACTCGAATTTTGTGCGGAACTAGGGTAGTCATAGACGCTACCCGTTATCTCAGAAACGAGCAGCTTGACACCGAATTTTTTCTGATTTACTTTAAGTGTGAGGGGTGGTAGTATTTATATCCGTGGCGTTTATGTCGATTGATACGCTGCAGGTAGGAGTTTTAGCCACATATGTTACCCATGTCGTCTATGGGATTTGATTTGGTAGTAGGCCTATACACCCTTCTAAAGATTGCGTAGAGTTTTGACCAGTGATGCACGCAAAAATCATGCTCGTGATGTTGTTTTTTCTCGTTTTTTTGTCTTTCGAATTTTGTACCATATGCCAAAAATATCTTCTAATTTGGTTGAGTAGGTTATATATTAAAGTTAATAAGAGTGATATTTGTTGTTGTTGTTAATTAACGAGACGCTATCGCTGCATTCACCGCTCGTTAACATGTGCAGACCAGGCGAGATCAACGCGAGGTTCCCTATTTTTAGTTGAGTAATTAATTTTGCCTTTGTATATGAGGTAAAAACGTCTTAATCTCGTTTAAATGAGCGTCGCCCAACTACATTACGCAATGATACGCCCCTCCCCCATTAAAAATCCTAACTCAGCGTTTAAGATAACTTTATTTCGCTAAGGCCGTTATACAACGGCATATAAAGAACAGATACCCCTGCCAGCTGAAGGAAATGTCGATAGCAGGCGGAGAGTGGGTTTGGTGCTATGGAATTTTGAATTAATTTAGGATTAATGCCAAAGGGAAAAAGTGCGCAGCCTTAAAGAAGGAAGTTAGGCGCATTTTTGAACGAAAGATAAAGGAAGGAGCAACATATGTTTAGAATTTTAGTGTGCCGAGAGTAGCTCGTTACTGGGACCAAGTTGGTGTTGAGGTGTCTCCCTAGGTTGCCCATAGGGTCCTTAAAAGGGCCTGATCTGTTCAAATAATGCCTTTAATTGTATATACAAACAGTTTTTAAATGACCATCATCTTACCTAATGCAACCTTTAATCATCCTATGGGTCCCGTTTAGACATAGTACGAAGGGTCGTAGAATGTGTGATTCTTCTACGTCCGAACCTTGTTACATATCCTATATGTAGCTGGTATTCAAAACTTGTGGCACCTTGTTTCAAACGTTTCTCAACCGAAATAGTGGTTCAAATGGACACACAAACCAAAAATGTATAAAATACCGTACTCACTAAATCCCGATTGAAGTACTTGTGTCATTATTAACAAAATAAATCTTCCAATGACAACCGTCAAAAGTCACCCGCCATTTTAAATATGCTACATAGAGGGAAGCAACTCGCCGTGCACGTTAACAAAGGTATTGAATGAATGAATGAATGAATGAATGAATGTTTAACGACACCCCAGCACGAAAAATCCATCGGCTATTGAGTGTCAAACTATGGTAATGCAAACAAATCAGGTGATGATCAATATCAATATAAACATTCAAGATTTAAATAAAAACAGTGTAAAGAACTGTGCAAAAATATAAATATCACAGATAGATACTGACTTTTACTCTAAATTTCAATTTGTGCTATATTGGCCATTCTCAAAGAGAATGTTACACCCCTGCACCACAGTTAGGTTACAGCACGCGCAGGGGCAATAGTATTGATATAACGTGCCCCGTGCACTAGTTTAGACAACGATCAGGTGGTTAGCGCTTCACTTGTCTATTCCTACGATTTATTAATTGTTCGACCAAATTGGAGTGAATCGGCCATGTTAACAATCATCACAAAAGTTGCTGATTAAATAGCGCGACCAGCATCATTGAATAAACACGCCTCTCATTTTCATAGTAACGTCGATAGGTGCAAATATTATTAAATGAAATCTTGTAATATTTTCACAATATCAGTTACTAGTATCGGTATATAGTGTTTTATTGGAGCTATTTTTGGAACATGGTATTACAGCCATTGGCCCTGATGTTTAACGACACCACTGGAGCATATTGATTTATTCATCATCGTCTAATAGTCCAGCAGATATGTGACAAAATTGTGCCTTTTATGATAAAAGCATGCAACTTTGCATGATGCTAGGACATACCCTAGAGACAAAAATTAGATATAAGGACATTGCAGATTTGTCCTCTGGGAGCCATGGCGGCCATTTTGAAAAATGGCCGCCACGACTAACGCAAGATCCAATGCGAGTGTCTGAATTTACCATATTTTGGGTCCTTTTTAGAACTAATGACACTAATTTACACATATGTCCATTGTACATGATGTAGATGTGATATTTTATACAAATTTCAGGGACAGTTCCAGAATATAAGCTAAACGACGTTATTCCCCCCCCCCCCCCCCCCCCCCCCCCCCCCCCATACATACGTGTGCGATCATTCATGGTCAGCAGTGCACTTAAGTACAGCCGCCAGTAGTAGGGGTGTATAGTAGATGGTTACAAGTGCCTCTTAACAATGCTGACCGGCCTCGGTGGCGTCGTGGTTAGGCCATCGGTCTACAGGCTGGTAGGTACTGGGTTCGGATCCCAGTCGAGGCATGGGATATTTAATCCAGATACCGACTCCAAACCCTGAGTGAGTGCTCTGCAAGGCTCAATGGGTAGGTGTAAACCACTTGCACCGACTAGTGATCCATAACAGGTTCAACAAAGGCCATGGTTAATGCGATCCTGCCTGTGGGAAGCACAAATAAAATATCCCTTGCTGCTAATCGGAAAGAGTAGCCCATGTAGTGGCGACAGCGGGTTTCCTCTCAAGATCTGTGTGGTCCTTAACCATATGTCTGACGCCATATAACCGTAAATAAAATGTGTTGAGTGCGTCGTTAAATAAAACATTTCATTCTTTCTTTCTTAACAATGCCAGAAGTAACTACTGAACACTCCTCGAAGAAGTCACACTAGGCCAACAGCTAAAAGCTGATGAGGAATGGCAGCCTTGAAACACGTAGAGTGTGCTCCACATCCTTTTCTACAACCATATCTAATGAGTTCTCTACATGTATTGGTAGCCCTAGGCAAGGTTGTGTTACCTTGATGCCATCCTTATTCATTTGGTGGTGGGAGTTCTGGTGCACAAACTAGCATCTGACCCCAACAGCGTGATGGCTGGTACATTGTCCTTTTCACATACTGTAGAGGGGTTGCCTTTGTAGGAGGTATTTTATCGAGTACTCTTTTTTTGGGAGGGTCGAAAAGCACAGGTGGCGCTTGGTGTTGTTGTTAAGGCACCAACAACTAGTGTGACTTCATTTGCTACTTTCCAGATGGCCCAACTTGCCCTCCGAATGAAGACAGTAAAGCCATGGAACATGGGCAATGAAAGGCACCTGTCTGAACCCAAGACATGAGATATCTCATGGACAGCCAGGTATCGAAAATGTCCAGTACCAAAAGCCACCCAGAGTTCAGAAATATTGAACAGTTGCTATGACGCCAAGACGCCAGTGTGTTCTTCATTGACAGCATCAGCTACATGAAGTAATATTCGTGTGTCTGCCTCCTCTTGGTTATATTGGTCTATACTGATGACATCTCTTGGCTGTTTGCATAGGACATTGTGTGCCAGGGCTAGAGCTGGGTGTGCAGGACGTTTCAGCAAATTATGTATAAAACTTCAAACATAGTAGAAACTGAGATATTTTCAAAAATAATATCAATTATTACATAAGAATACTTTCGCCATATTAAAATAAAATTAGCCATGTGTCCAAATGACCAGACACTCTGTTTCCAACAGAACTGATTTCTTGGTAAGGTAGGAAAACAGTTCAATCTTAGTAATCCATGCCAAGTTCCAGAAATTTTACTCAATGGCTCTATGTGCCTTTTCCTCTCATGTTTCCAGTGCTTGAATTGAGACTAGTTAGGTTGTATACATCCCAGATGACATCATTCCTTATAGCCTGTTGTAGATATGTGAGGAAGATCTGACTTGCATATTCATGGAAATTCCTGGTTTCAACATGTTATTTACAGCTTCACCATCAAGGATGCCTACCTCAACAGGAGGTCTGTTAATCTGATGTAATAAGCTCCTCTAGGCAGTACACAAGGGGTCAGACTCAGTTTCCCTATATGTGGCAGTGATGATGGTCAGGCTTGATTCTCATACTCATCCAAGTTGCCAACCTTTACCTGACAAGCAATGTCAAGTCTGGGAAAGTGAGCAGACATTTGCTGTTGTACTTTGGATTTATTTCGAACTGGAGGATTTTGAAGAACGGCAGAAATTCTCGATTGGTTCTTGGATGGACTTTGTCTCTAAAACATGCTGTTTTTTCACAAATATTCCATACTGATCCTGTCCTAACGTCTCAAATCTGCGCATGGTATAAACAATAGCATGGTCTGCAATGTATCAGCCGTCTAGTTTCTGTAGATTATCACTACTTTCACAAAATGGATCCCTTCTATGGTATTTGTCAGTGACTTGACATCTCAAAGAAATGATTTCTGTGTTTGTTTGGTCTGTTCATGGTGTACCGAATTTGCTGCCTTCTTCTGACTCATCTCCATGGATGACTCAAACTATTAGTCGAGTTATCTCTGGTCCACATACCATCCAGCACCTAAGAGCTGTCGGATTCTCTGTCAGGCTTATAGCTCCACCATCACCTTTCACAGCAGCCTTATGTTGGGTCTAATCAATGGTAATAGCATCAACCTGCCTGGTCTAATCAATGGTAATACCATCAACCTGCCTTCTAAAATTCGGAATATAAAAGAAGATGACATTCTTTAAGTGTTACCAAATCTCTCAAATGGACTGGAATCCATCTTGCATAATTTGTGTGATGTAAGGCAAAGACGAATGGGACAATGTTGGTCAATGTATCAATGTACAAAAGAAACTTTGTCATCTGGATTGTTCGAACAAAGATCAAGACGTTCACTTCCAGCTGAAGAACCATGAACCAAAACTAAAACTGGGGACTTGCGTTAGCTCTGATACTTCACCACTCTGATTGACATCAGATGTTTGTCTTCTACAAGTCTGCGGCTGCACCATGTATATGCCTTTTGTAGGAGTATGTGCAGGCTACAAGCTGTGACTTGATGAGCTTTATGCGTGTGTGTTACATTTGTAGCTTTTAAGAAAGAATCTGCTATAACTGCAGAGGCAACTCCAGCCTGTACAAGGGCATCTGTCCAACCACTGCCATCAAATAGATACCTTACCACCTTAAGGACTGTCATATCAATATGAAGATTACCAAAGAACACAATAAAATTGTCTTCATCGTGACTTGCTGGCCGGGACCACGAATTCGTTTATCAGTGGCATACAAAGGTTGATCCAGGGTAATTATTGCCACCTAATCAGGATTTAAGATGTATGCATGGACAAATTGTAAGACAAGTTAGGTTTTTTGTTTAACGACACCACTAGAGGGCATTGATAGGCTATTGGATGTAGAACATTTGGTAATTCTGTTAAATAGTCATTGAGAGGACACCTGCTACATTTTTCAGTTAGTAGCAAATGATCTTTTTAATATACAAGTCGAGGCGCACTAGCTGGAACGACAAATAGACCAATGGACTCACCGACAGGTATTCATTCGGAAACATTGTAAGAAGGTGCAAAATTACGACACAGTCATGATTCTTTTTTATTAGTACTGTACGTCCTGTACTACTTATAAAACAACAGATCATATATATTGTGAATGAAAGCAATTTAAAAATAATAATTTGTTCTCTATTTGAGTTCGGTGACACTATAAATTCATAATTAAAATTCAGAAATAATTAATTAACGAACAAATAATAATATTATAGTAAATAGGGAGAAACGCTACCCTTTCCCATAGACAATTCTCTCATATTCAGGATATGCTCTGGGATGTTTAACAAACTACACCTCTATATGTGGAATGGACATACCTATAAATCAGTTTAATATGAACCTTGTAAATACTTGCACTATAATTATATAAGCTATTTATTGGCAAAGAACATATAGACACCATAGTTTCTTAATTATTATAATGCCGTTTGGCTCATACTCTAGATTTGTCCTTGGAATCAGCACCCCTACATGATGTGAAAAGGCATGTCTATAAATCAACGTAATTAATTGTGTAAAGAACAAAAAGTAAGCTAAATTCAAACCCCTGCATCAAGTTGTGCTGTGACCATGGCGGCCATTTTGAAAAAGGGCCGCCATGGCAACTACAGGAAAAATCTGCAATGTCCCTATATCTAGAAATAACTATTTTGGTATGTTCTTACTTCATGCCAAGTTTCATGCTTTTATCATCAAAGGCACAATTCTTCTATAATGTTCACCAATCTGCTGCACTATAATGGACACTTCTAAGAGGAAACCCACTGCAATTGTTGTATTAGTATCAATGGATTTGTTGCATGTTCTTTCTTACGAACAGAAATCATACGATGACATTTGATATATACATGATATATATAATACAGGTGGATTTGAAATACCCCAAACAGCTTAATGTCAGTTTACACATAACCTACAACATTTTAAAAAAGAATTCCGAGAAGGGAGACAAAAGGCTCAACTAGATTTATATTCGTCCCATGTTTAGACCACAATACGCCCCTGCAGACAGCCGTAGTTTGAGTTTATATCTCATATTATATTGCTATTTATCAAGACATCTCGCTCAACAACGCCTTAGAAACAAAGTTTGTTTTGTTTAACGACACCACTATAGCACATTGATTTATCGGCTATTGGATGCCAAACATTTTGTAATTCTGACATTTAGTCTTAGAGAGGAAACCCGCTACATTTTTGCATTATTAGCAAGGGATCTTTTATACATGTACGCACCACCCCACAGACTACAGACGTGGATCAATCCTAGACCGACCACGCATCGAACGAGCGCTTTACCACTGGGCTACGGAGAGAGAGAGAGAGAGAGAGAGAGAGAGAGAGAGAGAGAGAGAGAGAGAGAGAGAGAGAGAGAGAGAGAGAGAGAGAGAGAGAGAGAGAAAGACAGTTGGAACAAGGCAGTAGAAATTATAGTAATGAAAATGTAAAGACTGTACAGCCCATAGAAACCGGGGTGGGTATGGGTGGGGGTCTGGACGGTGCCTTGTACGGCACCCCTCCCCTTAAGGACGAAAATGTATGTGTTTTTTTTTTTAAAAACAATCCTATTCTACATACGAATGTGGCTTGTGCCGGGCCACCCCCCACTAGAGGCTGTGATCCCCCACTCCAAATATCGTTCCTACGGGCCTGCTATAGATCTTTTTAAATTTTAATTTTTACAAAATTTGCAATAAGTGCAAAAATTGAGTATGTGCAATCTGCAGAACTCAGCATTTTTATCACGAACACACACACACACACACACACACACACACACACACACACACACACACACACACACACATACACACACACAGATATATACACACATACACACACACAACATACACACAGATATATAAACACATACACAGACACAGACAGACACACACATACAGCCACAGCCACAGCCGCACAGACACACAGACACACACACACACACACACACGGACACACACAGACACACACAGACACACACACACACACACACACACACACATATACACACACAAAACCCACATTACTTAGAATCTCATTTCCTATTCATTATTAGTAAAATGATTAACAAAAGACTTCCTCTTTGAAATAAATATCTACAAGACGAGAAGCAAAAGGTAAACAGTAATTCACCTTATTTTGTTTCATGGAGTTAAAAAAAGATTGTTCAAAGGAATTATAAAAACGCACTTTTCAAAAAGTATTTGTTTTATCCTTCGTCGTCTGAATAACAAAAGATTGTAATTGCTACGAAATATAAAACCGAAACGAATGTTTAATTTGAGAATAATGAATTTCCTGTTTGATCTTTTTACTGATATACAGTCAGCTGATCAGAACAGCCACAGTAACCAGATCGCCTTATTAATTTCTTTTAAAGGGACATTCCTGAGTTTGCTGCAATGTTTTAAGATGTTATCGACAAATAAAATATTTCTGCGATTAAACTTACATATTAAATATATTTTCTTGTTTAGAATATTAGTGGCTATATATTAAACGTGTTTCTGATCGTTCTAATATTTGTACTAAGTTAATTTTCATTTTATTTCCTAAAACATATTTTATCGTACGTACGAAATTATTTGAAGATAAAATCCAGTTTGGGATTCTTACAAATATTAAAACGACCAGAAACACATTGAATATACAGACACTCATATTCTACACAAGAAAATATATGTAATATGTAAGTTTAATCTTAGAAATATTTTATTAGTAGGAAACACCTTACAATGCAGCAAACCCAGGAATGTCCCTTTAATAAAAATGGCAAAAAATAAATCTTGTATGTTTATCCTGATAATTATAATTCGTTTTACACAAAACATCACATGTAACACAGCCGAAATAGCCGAGTAAATACACATTTGACAGTACAAACAAGTCACACACGAATGCACGCATGCACACACATGCATGCATGCACGCATTCGCACACACCTACGCATGCACACACACACACACACACACACACACACACACACACACGCGCGCGCGCGCGCGAGCGCGCACACAGTGAGAAATAATACATGCATACAAAACATACATGCGTACATACATACCTATATATATATATATATATATATATATATACATAGACAAAACTACATATATGTGGTTTTCTGATTCCTGCAAGAAACCCCGATGCCGCAGGTATTCAGGACTGTATTTATATAGTAAGATTTAATGGGTATGTAATAAATATATATCTATATATATATATATATATATATATATATATATATATATATATATATATATAGATATTCATACATCAATACACACACACACACACACACACACACACACACACACACACACACACACACACACACACACATACATACATACATACATACATACATAATGTCTCGGTGGCAGAGCGGTCAACGTGATTGTCTGGGAAATGCGGTACCAAAGGTTCGAGTCCCAGGAGCGGCAAGAAAGACAATTTGTGAGGTCGAAAAGGAATTTTGTTATCCCTTGTGTTATTCCGTTAATATCTATGAATGTACTAGTCAAACCCAACATACATAACATATACAGATATCCATACATCTATACATATATGCCAGCATCAGGTTTGCCCAGAAAATCATGTACGTAAAGGGCCAATCCCGTGGTTTATAGAACCCATGTATATCATCGGTCGACTGAACATTCTTCGGTGGCCGAGCGGTTATCGTTGTGGTCTGAGAACTGCGGGCGATTCGGTGCCCATGGTGTTATCAACTCACTCTCTCTCTCTCTCTCTCTCTCTCTCTCTCTCTCTCTCTCTCTCTCTCTCTCTCTCTCTCTCTCTCTCTCTCTCTCTCTCTCTCTCGCTCTCTCCATATATATATGTGTGTGTACTAGTCAAACCTGGTGTACATGCGTATGGCACATACATACATTGACAGGCAGGCCTACACAATACTATTTGCAGTACACCACCCCAGGCCTAGTATAATTCCATTGTCTCCCACCTGTCTGATGTAACAGTATCTGAAGAGCCTAAAAGGTTTGACTGTAATCGATATTACGGTTTGTGGACAGTGTGTTAATCGATCCTGACCATGTCCGTGCAAACTACAAGATTGGGTAGGTTTGAAGAAAGATGCGTTTTAAAACCCAGGCATAGGGTGTCAAATTGTAAGGGGCGGCAAAATTTTGCAACGAAAAAAAATCGCTTGCTTATTTTTTCCTCTTTTGTTTCGTGTACAGAGAGAGAGAGAGAGAGAGAGAGAGAGAGAGAGAGAGAGAGAGAGAGAGAGAGAGAGAGAGAGAGAGAGAGAGAGAGAGAGAGAGAGAGGGAGGTGCATAATGTATACTGAACAAAATAAGAAACTTCCGCTGACTTTGCTTGAACATAACTTGATGAAAACAAACCGGGGGAATAATTGTTATATATGCGTTTAAAGAGTGTTCCATGATGCATCGTCTGGTGCAAAAATCATGGCCATAGATTAACAGAAAGTGGGAGAAATTTTGACCAAGTGTGGCAGGGGTTAAAAAAAACCCACCCACTTAATAACGGGTATGACCACCTCTTGAACTGACCACTGCAGTGCATCGCAGGCGCATAGAATTGACTAAAGTGTTGATTTCTGCCTGTGGAACATTGTTCCATTCCTGAATGAGCGCTTGACGAAGTTCGTTGACGTTAGCGGGTGGGTTTGAACGACGCCTCAATCGTCTGTCCAGACTATCCCAGACATGCTCGATGGGGTTGAGATCAGGACTTTTAGCGGGCCAGTCATCAATGAAATCAATGTTATTTGTCCTAAGAAAATCTACAGTGTCTCTAGCTGTATGAGAGATGGCATTATCATGCTGAAAAATCGAGATGTTGGCGTTGTTATGGAACAGGAATTACGTGATGAGCGAGAATGTCATCACGGTAACGTTGAGCATTTAAATTACCATCAATGACGACTAGTGGTGAACGATAACCATGGGCAATGGCTGCCCAGACCATGACAGAACCCCCACCCCCGAAACGATCTCGTTCAAGGACACAACAGTCAGCATAGCGTTCATTTCTCCTACGGTAGACGAGCACCCTGCCATCACCACGTTGTAAAGAAAATCTGGATTCATCCGAAAAAAGAACGGTATTCCAGCGTCGCCGTATCCAACGAGTGTGTACACGTGCCCAATTAAGACGATTTAGACGATGACGTTGCGTTAAAACGCATCCGACGTAAGGACGTTGTGCATGTAAACCGTTCTCCCGCAGACGATTACGAACAGTTTGCCCACTGATTCGGTTATTATGAAGCCCAGGTGTGTTAGCACCAGTAGCAGTGGCAGTTTGGAATCGATTGCGCAAATGCGTGTTCATGATATAGCGGTCTTGACCACGCGTTGTAACACACGGACGTCCACGACGTGACAAGTCGTTGGTGCTTCCTGTCATTCGAAATCTTACGCGAAGATGCCTTGCAACCTCTTCTGTCGACATGCCAGCATGCCAATTGCCCTTTCGCGTAAATTATTGGGTATTCTTGGCATACTAAAAATGCTACAATGTAAAAAACGTTATTTGTTTTACAAATTTTGAAGCGTTTTCGTTCACTTGACAACAATGTCAGTAAGACAAGTAAAACAAATTGATCGAATACTACACGGGACATGTCGAACCATGCATGCACGTGCAAATTGAATTTCACGTTGTTGACGATTAACAGTGCAAAAATAATCGATAAAATTCATGAATTCTGATAATACAGCTCAAGGCTAATACTACATATATAATTTCATTACACAATGAATTCTTTAACACAACAAATACTATATGTACAAATCGGAAGTTTCTTTTTTTGTTCAGTATATGTGTCTGTTCGTGTGTCTGTGACTATATATAGTCCAGGTATACACTACTGATAAACAAACAATTTTTCTCTTTGGTATTTGTAATTACTGGCAATATTTGTACACGTATTGTCTGTTATCCGCCGATAACTGCTGATAAAAACACTGCATCATTCAATAAGATGGTCTCCGATACGCCCAGTCAGTTCTGTTGGTAAACGACAATAATAGCACCATGTTGGAATGAATGAATGAGTGAATGGATGGATGAATGAATGGATGAATGAATGGATGAATGAATGAATTAACGACTGACTTAGAGTATTTTACATGCCCCTATACCACTAAGGCTTCAGGCGTGTCCATCCCGGGTCCGATGTCTGGATAGCCAGTGATCTGACCCGGGAAAGTATGAATGAATGAATGTTTAAAGACACCCCAGCACAGAGAATACGTCAGTTATTGGGTATAAAACAAAGGTAAGCACATGAATGACGTGATTACGAAATCAATATTAAAATTCGAAAGTAATATTAAAACACAGTATAAAGAGCTGTTCAAACAAATAAATATCACAGACGCGTTTATTAAAATTTCAAATAAAATTCAACATCTCTTAAATATTTCAACATTCCATGGCATTTTTGTATCTTTCAGCAAGATGATTATTCCACAACGTCATGGGCGGGATGTATCCCAGTGGTAAAGCGCTCGCTCGATGCGCGGTCAGTCTGGGATCGACCCCCATCGGTGGGCCCACTGCGCTATATTTCTCGTTCCAGCCAGTGCACGACGACTGGCATTACTCAGGCCGTGGTATGTACTACCCTGTCTATGGGATGGTGCATATAAAAGATCCCTTGCTGCTAATCGAAAAGAGTAGCCCATGAAGTGGCGACAGCGGGTTTCCTCTCTATATCTTAGTGGTTCTTAACTATATGTCTGACGCCATATAACCGTAAATAAAATGTGTTGAATGCGTCATTAAAATATAACATTTCCTTTCTTTCCACCACGGCATCAGCTATTGGATGTCAAACATTTGGTAATTCTGACACGAAGTCATCCGTGGAAACCAGCTACATTTTCCCATTAGCAGCATATTTTATATGCACTTTCCCACAGACAAGACAGCACATAGCACATCAAAACCCCAGTGGGTCTGCCGAGGTAGTTCGTCCCCACGACCCCAAAATCTATCCAAAAAGAAGCTAAACCTCATTTCTCTTGGTCTGGGAAATATAACAAGCGATTTACGTTTTAGATGGATTTTCCAGTACACAGAACAGCACATACCACAACCTTTAATGTACCAGTCGTAGTCCATGGGCTCTGGTTGGGATGAGAAAACGCAAGTCGGGCCCAAGAGGAACAACTGACAAGGGCGAATTCAGGATGGGATGGCGTGCCTTGGGATCCTTGTTGCCGCTCTCTGGATCTGCCAGTAATCGATCCTATTGCTCATTGTATCTCAGGCAATCCTAAGACTATACCAAATAAAATACCATAGGCGAACATGTTAACGTTTGTGTTTAAAAACACTATATGCAATATATCAACCAAACTATGACCCATAAATATCAGTACTACAACCCATACCTCAAAGTATTAAATGAAGAAAATGGTACAATGTACCTTTCATGGCTCATTTTCGGTATAACCAGATGTTTTTACAACACCCCTAGTTTCGCACAAAATTTGAGTACTTTGTTTTACATGTACTCCATACATGTTCGAAGAACAAGGCTACGTGACACAGTGGTAGTAGATGAAATAAAATTGCATATATTTTTAGCCCAGATGAAACTTGTTTTTTTAACAACCAACACACTTACATTCATAACCAATCACAGGATTGACCTGTGGTGTTAACTTCTCTATCAAAAGTTCGATGCACCTCGAACTTTGACCAAGCCGGAAATAATTTGGTTTAGTGCTACCTACAACAGCTCCTGTCCTAGACAAATGACCCAGATAGCTCAGTTGTGTACCCAGAACTGCGTATACGAGCTTTAAGTGTTTGAAACTTAATTGGACAGAAGCACGAAAATAAGTTGAAATGAAATAAAAATGAACTTTAAGTGGATATAAACACGAAAATCAAGATAGAAATGAAAAAAGGGACGAAGAAGAAGAGTGTAAATAATGCCGAAAATTCTTTGATCTTTCATTAAAATTAAAGTCGCAGATCCTAGTTTCAACTCGTTAAAGCGGCTATTTCTGGAATATTTTTATTATTTAAGCATTTAGAACAGAAAATCCCATTACGTTTGGTGCATATAAGACGCCGCACTCCGAATTGGTTTCACTACACTGGCTTTTCCAAGTTAAAAATAAACCCACTATTTTGTAAATGGAACACTTTTGCCGGGCTCCATCTGGGCTAAAAATAGAACGGTTCGGCTATTGTTGCATTACAAAAACCGAGCGGATTCTAGCAGCCAATTCCTAGCAGCCAATTACGCTAGCAGCCAATTTCAGCAGACCCTCATGGCGACGATCTAAACACCGGACTCATACGCCTTTCGATTGGTACCTGTATTTCACACACTTTTATACACACTGTTATGCTAATTTTTAATTATTCACTACAACTTAAGAATTTTAGAGTTTTAAAGAGTATCTTTATATAATAACAACACAAAAACAAAATAACAACCAAGACTCATTTTCACAGTCTTATTGTTACTAATATCCGTATAAATACAACTTAACCGTTTTATTAAGCACTTTTATAATATCTGAAGTATCACTTTAAAAATCCGTCTGTACTACGGTAATATAGGATGTCCAACTAGTATCGTATAGCCCACACCACAACACACATTATAAAAGGCGTAATGGTCCGGTGTTTAGAACGTCGCCATGCGTGTTCGCTGAAATTGGCTGCTAGCGTAATTGGCTGCTAGGAAGTGGCTGCTAGAATGCGCTCGGTATTATAAAATGGCGAGAATTGTTCTATCTGGCTAGTAAGCATTTGACGATATGCGTTAATGACGACAACTTGCGAGTGAATTAAAAGTGCAGTTATGCTTGTATTTGAACTTAAAACTTGACTGTATACGATTGAAACCAGACATTGCAGCTTTAAAATCAACACTATGTTTGGTTAATCTACAAACCTGTATCATATTTGGTTAAAGTTACAACAGAGTGAAACGAGTTTCTGACGTTAAAACATGAAAAACCCTTTAAAAATAGATTAGACCTCGTCTCCATAACCGTTAAAGTACGCACGTTTATATATATATATATATATATATAAAATTGAATTTCGTGGTATTAAAAACACCAGGATGCCCAGAAACACTTCAGATGTATGGAAATTGAAAAGCTACACAATAAAAAATTAAAATCTAAATACATGTGTAATGTCTGATTTCAGTTGCAGAGAAAAATACGCTGAAGTGTTTAAAAACTAGGGTCTGCCGTTTTAATTTCTTCTGAAACGCCAGTCTTTTCAAAGCTGAACGCAGTGTGCACTTCTACTTGAAACACGAGGCCTATTATGGCGCAGTGAAAACAAAGTACGAGCGAAATCATTAACAATTTAATAAAGTGCCATATTGTTTCTCCGTGTAATGAGAAGCAAGCAAGCAAGAAAGATTTGTTTAATTTAACGACGCATTCTAACTACGGTTATATGGTGCCGGATATATGGTTAAGGACCGCAATGATAAGTAGAGAGGAAACCCGATGACGCCAGTCCATTGGCTACTCTTTTCGATTAGAAGCGAGGTATATTTTTATATGCATCATCCAACAGACAGGGTAGTAAATACCACGACTTTTGTTGCCCCAGTTTTGGAGTGCTGGCTACAACGAGAAATAGCCCAATGGCTCCACATGGTGATCAATCCTAGACCGAACACGCATGAGACAAGCCTTTAATGCTAATTGCGACACGTAATTAAGGAGCTCACAGTTCACACAATAATTATCCAGCTATTTCAAAATAACAGCAATGAGTCTTTTATATTAATGTTTACGCAGACAGACTAGACAGGGAAACACATGACACGGCCTTTGGAACACCTAGCATCGATCCCGGGATCCATCATACTTCAGGCAAAAGCTTCAGCACTGAGCTAAATCCCGCTTCCTGAACAAACGACGTTAAAGGCAACGCTACACGATACGACTGTCTAGTACGAGAATAACAGATGGCATAGCAACCGATGAAATCATAATGTTTGTCTTGTCACAGTCGGCTATTCTCGCACGAAGCATTTCTATTGTGTGGCGCCGCCTTAAAGGGACTGACCTGAGTTTGCAGCCATTGTAAGATGTTTGCGATAACAGAGCCTTGTTGGAGACTACTATTTCATACTAAATACATTTTCTTGTTTAGAATACCAGTGTCTGTATATCGAATGCGTTTTCGGTCGTATACTAATGTTTGTAGCACTCAGTTTTTATGTTAATTCGTGATATATATTTTTTTGAACGTACGAAATTATTGGGGGGTAAAATCTAGTTTGGGCTACTACAAGCATTAGAACAACAACAAACACCTTGTAAATACAGACACTGATATTCTAAATAAGAAAATGTATTTAATTTGTTTGTTACGTCATCGAAAAGCTCTATTGGTCGGAAACATTTTACAATGGTTGTAAACTCAGAACTGTCCCTTTAAGTAGAAAAAACAAAAACATGCTGACGCGCGATTTAATAGTAATGAAATTCTAAACGATTCAGATTATAACAGATACGTTTACTCTCAAATAACTAACTTAATTAATCAGAAATTGCTCGAACGATACGTATAATACTGGGATATTATTATTTGATTTCCTTCGGGACCTAACTTTATATTACATGGGGGAAAAAACCCACCACCAATCTCGTATTAACGAAAAGTAATCGCACTTCTGACATTTCAGTCTCGATTATAGCAATTCAATATTACTTCAATATAAAAAACCGCGTCGATCCCCAAGGCGTAAATTAAAACATAATAAAATGTCGCCATTTGACTGGACTATATTTGTATTCGCAAATGATATATACTCAAACATATCTATTAGTAAATAGAAATAATTTTATTTTTGAATTTTTAATTTTAATTATCTCTTCCAACTTTCACCCGTGTTTAACATCCAGTGCCCTGTGTTAATATTCATGGGCACCACAACTGGTTAAAGACCGTGGTATGTACTTTCCTGTCTGTGGAATGGTGCATATAAAAGATCCCTTGCTGCATTAGTAAAAATGTAACGGGTTTCCTCTGATGACTACGAGTCAGAATGATCAAATGTTTGACATCCAATAGCTGATGTCCCCTGCGCGTGCTGTAACCTCACCGTGGTGCAGGGGTGTAACATTCTCTTTGAGAATGGCCAATACAGCACAAATTGAAGTTTAGAGTAAAATTCGGTGTCCGTAAAATTCTGTGATATTTTTATTTTTATTTTTGGCACAGTTCTTTACACTGTTTTTGTTTAAACCTTGAATTTTTATATTGATGTTGATCATCACTTTATTTATTTGCATTACCATAGTTTGACACCCAATAGCCGATGTATTTTTCGTGCTGGGGTGTCGTTAAACATTCATTCATTCGTTAAACATTCATTCATTCATTCCAATAGCTGATGATTAATGAATCAGTGTGCTCTAGAGGTGTCGTTAAAAAAAACCCTTTAACTTTAATATTCATCTTGAACTTTCGTTAAACATTCAATCATTTGATATTTCCTTTCTTTCTTTCTTCCTTCCTTCCTTCCAATAACCGGTGATTAATGAATCAGTGTGCTCTAGTGGTGTCGTTAAACAAAACAAACATTAACTTTAATATTCATCTTGAAATTTCGTTAAACATTCAATCATTTGATATTTCCTTTCTTTCTTTCTTCCTTCCTTCCTTCCTTCCAATAACCGATGATTAATGAATCAGTGTGCTCTAGTGGTGTCGTTAAACAAAACAAACATTAACTTTAATATTCATCTTGAAATTTCGTTAAACATTCAATCATTTGATATTTCCTTTCTTTCTTTTTTCCTTCCTTCCTTCCTTCCTTCCTTCCAATAACCGATGATTAATTAATCAATGTACTCTAGAGGTGTCGTTAAACAAAACAAACTTTAACGTGCTGAAATTTCGTTAAACATTCATTCGTTTGTCATTTCCTTCCTTACTTCCTTTCATGTAACTAGTTTTTAGATAAAAAAAATCTATCCGATGGTATGAATAATAAGATATACTTTCATTGGGTTTTTTAAGAGTTGCAATAAAGCTTCCCGTTACACCGAATATCAGTATTAATTTAGCTAACTAAAGAATTAATTACTAGCATCGCGGTTCTGATTTAATCTGCGCATTATGCATTGTAATAAACGTCGGTACCAAAGAGAAAGTTAATGTGGTTTGAGACGGAACCCGCATTTAAAGCGCTTCTTTTTAAAGGAAATCTTTTCACGACTGGGAGCTCAGACACGGTAATCAAATTAAGCAAAAACAGAATTTATATGTCACATTGTGTTGCAGGATAAAAAATACCGAGAAATAATCATTTCAAACTCAATGAGCAGACGTTTTTCACTGTGTTGTTGTTGTTTTATTTATATCTTGACCAATGTTTTCAGTCTACAGAGACAGATATAACAGTTTTGTTATTATTCCCAGACAGTTTTCTTTTTCCTTTTACAAAACAGAAATTCTTCACAAAAACACTTTAAATCTTTGTTGGTATGAGTTATAAATATATCATTGCTGCTACTACTACTACTACCAGTATTACTATTACCACTATTACCACTATTACCACCACCATTACTAACACTAAAACAACAACAACAACACATACCACCATTACTACTACTACCACCACCATTACTAACACTAAAACAACAACAACAACACATACCACCACCACTACTACTACCACCACCATTACTAACACTAAAACAACAACAACAACACATACCACCACCACCACTACTACTACTACTACTACTACCAGTATTACTATCACTATTACCACTATTACCACCACCATTACTAACACTAAAACAACAACAACAACACATACCACCACCACTACTACTACCACCACCAGTACTACTACTACTACTACTACCAGTATTACTATCACTATTACCACTATTACCACCACCATTACTAACACTAAAACAACAACAACAACACATACCACCACCACTACTACTACCACCACCAGTACTACTACTACTACTACTACTACTACTACTACTACCAGTATTACTATCACTATTACCACTATTACCACCACCATTACTAACACTAAAACAACAACAACAACAACACATACCACCACCACTACTACTACCACCACCAGTACTACTACTACTACTACTACCAGTATTACTATCACTATTACCACTATTACCACCACCATTACTAACACTAAAACAACAACAACAACACATACCACCACCACCACTACTACTACTACTACTACTACTACCAGTATTACTATCACTATTACCACTATTACCACCACCATTACTAACACTAAAACAACAACAACAACAACACATACCACCACCACTACTACTACCACCACCAGTACTACTACTACTACTACTACTACCAGTATTACTATCACTATTACCACTATTACCACCACCATTACTAACACTAAAACAACAACAACAACACATACCACCACCACTACTACTACCACCACCAGTACTACTACTACTACTACTACTACCAGTATTACTATCACTATTACCACTATTACCACCACCATTACTAACACTAAAACAACAACAACAACACATACCACCACCACTACTACTACCACCACCAGTACTACTACTACTACTACTACCAGTATTACTATCACTATTACCACTATTACCACCACCATTACTAACACTAAAACAACAACAACAACACATACCACCACCACTACTACTACTACCACCACCAGTACTACTACTACTACTACTACCAGTATTACTATCACTATTACCACTATTACCACCACCATTACTAACACTAAAACAACAACAACAACAACACATACCACCACCACTACTACTACCACCACCAGTACTACTACTATTACTACTACAATTGCCACCACTACTATCACTATTACCACAACCAATACTAACACTACTACAACATCAACACTACTACCACCACCACCACCGCGACCACTACTACTACTACTACCAGTACTATGACTACTACTACTACAACTGCCAAACACTACTATCGCTATTACTATTACCAGTACTATTACTATTACTTCTGCTACTACTACACTATTACTACTAATTATACCATTACTAGTACTATCATTACTACAACAACTACTACTACTATACAACCAATACCACCATCACTACCAAACCACTATTACTACTCTACTACGACACCACCACCAGCTCGCTAGATTCATCTCCTATATTTAACATATGGTCAGTTATAACAAAACGCAATTTCATCAACTTAATTTTAACCTGCATCATTCTTTATTTTTAAAGCATAGGTGGTGACATTTATGATGCCAGGGGCTGGCATGCATAAATCTCAGCTAAAGATTCACAAACAACTGTGGTCATCGGCCATGTTTGCTATTAGAGGAACGCGCCGGAACTGGAGAGTAGTTAGGGGGAGTAACTCTGCCTATTTTTTCTCGCTAATTTCTAATAGAGACTATACCCTACTATTGCCAGCACCACGACTATAAAATTTCCAAACATGGCATGTTTCACAGGACACAGTGCAAGGGAAATCGAGAAGAAACCTAGCCTAAAAGAATTAAGGGGAGAGTAGCAGAACACCCCTCCCAGCAAACAACTATGACATCTTCTACAGCTACACAAAAGTTTATTTTGTTTAACGACACCACTGGAGTACATTGGTTTATTAATCATTGGCTAGTAGATGTCAAACATTTGGTAATTATGACTCGTAGTCTTCAGAGGTATTCCGCTACATTTTTTCATTGGTCAGGTCAGGTCAGGTCAGAGAGTTTGACGTGAACGTTCAGAACAAGCTGTTGTAGCACACGCCTGTCCTGGGCGCAGGTGTCAGCTTCAGGACAGGAAAAGGGTGAGGTAGGATGAAGGGGAGACCGCCTGCACTGGCAGATGCGAGGGAGCACCTGCAGTCCGACCGGGGTCGGTAACAGGCGGAGGGTGGTTTGGTGCTATGGAATTTTGAGTGCCGAAGTATGAAACCAAAGAGAAATGGTGTGCATTTTTGAGAAGGAAATTAGGCGCAAGTTTTGAACGGTCCGCCGAAATAGTAAAGAAGGGTGCTACGTATAGTTTTGGAAATGAGTAAACCGAGAGTAGGACAGGACAGCGCATACCATGGTCTTTAATATACCAGTCTCTGGTTGGGATTGGGGGAGGTGGGGTGGGGTGGATCCAATCAGAGAATGGGTCCACCGAGAAGTTTCGACTAAAACACATCAGGCAAGCGCTCTTCACACTGAACGGAATGGTACTTTATCTCATGTGTTGGGCTCGGAGTTCCCTTCCCGCGCCTCATCTAGTTTCGCCATGCAAAGATGGGATTAATTGTTTCTTCATTTGAATATCTCATAACAGGACCAATACCAAATGAAGTCGGTTCGCTTGTCAAACCTACTAAAATGTGCCAAGTTTAAGCTTTTCACGATCTTTAAACTGATTGCCTTAATTGTTGTGCACGCTTAGATTTAAACCGCCAATTCCTTTCCGGTAAATATACGATCGCGGCGTCAACACCAGACACTCACTGACAAGATAAACGTGTCCTAGCGCGAGTCTTAACGAGCTTTTCTCCTCGCATGTACGCAGTGATTCGTCTCAGATTGGCGGGCAGTCCTCGAATAAAACATCAAAGACTTGGGAACTCAAAGTATTTTCTTCTTGACGGTTAGGGGCGAGACGTAGCCCAGTGGTAAAGCATTCGCTTATGCGCGGTCGGTCTAGGATCGATCCCCGTCGGTGGACCCATTTGGCTATTTCTCGTTCCAGCCAGTGCTCCACAACAGGTGTAACAAAGGACGTGGTATGCACTCTCCTGTCTGTGGGATGGTGCATATAAAAAATCCCTTGCTACTAATCGAAAAGAGTAGCCCATGAAGTGGCGACAGCGGGTTTCCTCTCTCAATATCTGTGTGGTCCTTAACCATATGTCTGACGCCATATAACCGTAAATAAAATGTGTTGAGTGCGTCGTTAAATAAAACATTTCCTTCCTTCCTTCTTGACGGTTAGTACTCGTTTCTTACACACCCGTTTGTAAGAACATCATTCATTATTTCTGGCCCATTGGGCTATTTCTCGTTCCAGCCAGTAGCCTACACCACGCCTGGTATATCAAAGACTGTGGTATATGCTATTCTGTCTGTGGGATGGTGCATATAAAAAATCCCTTGCTACTAATGTAGCGGGTTTCCTCTCTAAGACTATATGTCAAATAACCAAATGTTTGACACCCAATAGTCGATGATTAATAAATCAATGTGCTCTTAATGGTGTCTTTAAACAAAACATTTTTTTTTTTTTATGTATGCAGTGATTCATCTCTTTAAGCGGCCCTCACATATCGGTCGCGTTGTCCGCGCGACTCCTAAAACAGGCCAAAAAGGGCATTTTCGCGAGGCATCCGGCCGGACGCTGGCCGATTTCTACGGGCTCCACTGCGATTTTTAGGGGTCGCTCGAACCCTGTGGGTGTGAAAACCTGACACCCAAAACTACGATTTTCCAAGCGCGATTTTAGGTCGTGGCAATCCCGTAGATACGCCGCTAGGGCCCCGCTCGGCGGCCTGCCGGAAACCGACCGGTGATCTGGCGATCGCCTAAAGATTTTGACGAAAATTATTTGAAAAATATCCGCCGGGTGCCGTGGGATTTTCACGGGCCCCTCATGGCCACCCTACGATAGCCTCACGGTCCCCTCACGGATCCCGGGCGATTTGTACAACATCAGCCGGGCGCCCCGCCGGTCCCGACCGGACCCCCGGCGGCTTCTAAACGGTCCCCACGCAGGCCCCAACTGCCACCCCAAGATTTGGGCCCTGGAGTATATATAGAAGTCCTCAGAAATAATATACAACTTTATACAACGCATCTATATATACTCGAAGCGCGGACGCCGGGGGGAAGCCCGACATCAATCGCGAGTCGACCGGCCGGGCCCCGCCATGACGCCTACCGATTTGTTCTTTGATCAGCCGGCGCCCGCCAGATTATCTAGCGGCGTCCGGCCGACGCCCTGGCGGCCGCACTGTCTCCACTGCGATCCAGTGTTCAAAGGGCACCGCCCGGGACCCGTCTAATATGTGAGGGCACACGTCGCAGACATGAAATTCGCCCGATTCATCCACAGGCTCTAAATCCCCCGGCGACTCCTACGGACGCCGGCTGATATGTGAGGGCCCCTTTAACGAGCGCTCCTGAAATACAATCTCAGCAACGTGTTTTCTTATTGGCGGTTAATATTCGTTTTTTTACACACCCGTTGGTGAGAACACATACTTTTAACACACATATTATGCGTGATAACAATTTTAAGACAAACGACTGGCTGGTACTAGGTGATAACCAGGTAGCCAATGCCAAATATCCAATGAAAAAAACGCACGGTCGAAATCGATTACAAAGTGCCGTATAAGTTAACCTGAAATTAACGTGTGTGTTTTTGTTTGTTTGTTTGTTTTCTTGTTTGTTTGTGCGTGTTTGTGTGGTGTGTGTATATGTGTGTTTGTATTTGTGTGTGTGTATGTGCGCGCGCGTGCGTTGGTGTTTGTGTGTTTGTTTTTGTCTGTGTGTGTGTGTGTGTGTGTTTGTGCGTTTGTGTGTGTGTGTGTGTGTGTGTGTGTGTGTGTGTGTGTGTGTGTGTGTGTGCTTGTGTGTTTGTCTGTTTCGCTCATTAGATACGTTTTAAAACAACGCGTGAGATAAATGGCCGCTCATCTAATATGTTCTATTTCTAACACACCTGTTTGAAGATGGCACTGTTCTGTTTGTGTTATTACGCGGCAGTTGTTCCCCATGTGGGGGCTTTATTTAAAGACATCTCATTGGTTGCTCAATGACCATGACCTAGATGCGAAACACACAATATCCAATGAAATTAACACTATAGAAACGGATTGTTCTATGGCGTCTAATTTCACTATGAATCACCATAAAACGGTTTTAGTTGGGAAAGACGTTTTAAATTTCTTTTAAGCCAGATTTATGGACGTGGACGATCTGTAGTGGAATAGCCATGGTCTCTAGTAGGGGAGCACAAACCAGATTTTTACCTGTCTGTGGGACAGGATAGTACATACCACGGCCTTTGCTATACCAGTCATGGTGCACTGGCTGGAACGAGAAATAGCCTAATAGGCCCACCAACGGGGGTCGATCCTTCATTAATTGAATAGTAGCACGAACATAAGTATAAATGAAACCGCGAGTTCACCTTTAGCACAATATTATTATAATACATAGTGATGTTAATTACCGTCGTGCACCTGTGGTCTACAAAACTAATGCAACGTGGTCTCTTTACAACAACATGCATTAGTGGAAGTGGGTGGTGATGGTGATGTTGTTGCCCTCGTCCGCTTAGTTCATTCCGCCGAGTTCCGTTAATTAAAATATTCCTACACCTGGGCCACTCCTTCATTTATTTCATTTCACCTTATTTTCGTGCTTATATGAAATTAATGTTCAAGCACGCTGTCCTGAGCGGCACACACTTCAGCTATCTGGTTCAACGTGGAGCGCATAAACCAATCTGGCGGACGTTTTTCTGCTCAATATGGCCCCGTTTTACCAAGCGATCTTAGAGTGATCTAAGCTCTAAGGTCACATTAAATATATTTATTAGTTATACATTTAGGGTGGTCTAAGCGCTAAGGTCACCTTAAATATACTCTTCAAAAAAAGAAACGCAAAAGGGTACAAATGGGTTATAACTCCGATTTTATGTTTCCTACCGGTTCATGCTTTGTGAATATAAGGTCATTGCATGTCCCAAACACATTCCCACGGTTACATTCGATAAAACGCAGCTACTGTACAATAAAGTTCCAAAATGTGAATATTCGCAAAAACGCAGCCACGTGCAAACCATGTCACCACTGCACGTGCGTTGTCTGCACGTGCAACATGAACACCGACAGTATAAAAGTGCAGGGTGTTCGCTTGCCTGGCCTCTGTATCTGGCCGACAGTTGACAATCCAGGACATGCCACGTCTCAGTGAACCGCAGAGAAACAATGCCATCGGCCGACTAGACGCAGGCGAATCCAGAACGGCCGTTGCCAGGGCATTCCATGTGTCCCCAAGCACCATCTCCAGACTGTGGGACCGTTACCAGCAACATGGATCAACACGTGACCTCCCTAGATCCGGTCGACCACGGTCACTACCCCCGGGCAGGACCGCTACATCCGGGTACGCCACCTTCGGGAACGATTGACTACTGCCACCTCCACAGCCGCAGCAATACCAGGTTTGCGCAGGATATCCGACCAGACCGTACGGAACCGCCTACGTGAGGTAGGAATTCGTGCCAGACGTCCAGTTCGAGGTGTCATCTTAACACCACAACACCGTCGACTCCGACTGCAGTGGTGCCAGATTCATCGACAATGGCCTCAACTGCGATGGAGACAGGTGTGGTTCAGTGACGAGTCCCGATTTCTGCTCCGACGTCATGATGGAAGATGTCGCGTGTATAGGCGTCGTGGTGAACGTTATGCGGCAAACTGCGTACAGGAAGTGGACAGATTCGGCGGGGGTAGTGTCATGGTGTGGGCAGCCATCTCACACACTGGCAGAACTGACCTGGTCCACGTGCAGGGCAACCTGAATGCACAGGGCTACATTGACCAGATCCTCCGGCCACACATCGTTCCAGTTATGGCCAACGCCAACGCAGTGTTCCAACATGACAACGCCAGGCCTCACACAGCACGTCTCACAACGGCTTTCCTACAGAACAACAACATTAATGTCCTTCCTTGGTCATCGATATCACCGGATTTGAACCCAATTGAGCATCTATGGGACGAGTTGGACCGACGCCTCCGACAGCGACAACCACAGCCCCAGACCCTGCCCGAGCTGGCAGCAGCCTTGCAGGCCGAGTGGGCCACCATCCCCCGGGACGTCATCCGTACTCTGGTTGCTTCAATGGGCAGGCGGTGCCAGGCAGTTGTCAACACACGCGGAGGCCACACCCGGTATTGACTCCAGATGACCTTGACCTTGGTGGTGTGTCCTATCACTTACTCACAATGGACTAGAGTGAATTGTGAACAATCCTGCAACATTTGGTAATTATCGGACTCACCATTCAACAATTAAATCAATTCTCCAAATGTTACGACAATGTGGTTTTGCGTTTCTTCTTTTGAAGAGTATATATTTATTAGTTATACACTTAGGGTGATCTAATCGCTAAGGTCACCTTAAATACATCTATTAGTTATACACTTAGGGTGGTCTAAGCGCTAAGGTCACCTTAAATATATCTATTAGTTATACACTTAGGGTGGTCTAAGCGCTAAGGTCACCTTAAATACATCTATTAGTTATACACCTAGGGTGGTCTAAGCGCTAAGGTCACCTTAAATACATCTATTAGTTATACATTTAGGGTGGTCTAAGCGCTAAGGTCACCTTAAATATATTTATTAGTTATACACTTAGGGTGATCTAATCGCTAAGGTCACCTTAAATACATCTATTAGTTATACACTTAGGGTGGTCTAAGCGCTAAGGTCACCTTAAATATATCTATTAGTTATACACTTAGGGTGATCTAAGCGCTACGGTCACCTTAAATATATTTATTAGTTATACACTTAGGGTGATCTAAGCGCTAAGGTCACCTTAAATATATTTATTAGTTATACACTTAGGGTGGTCTAAGCGCTAAGGTCACCTTAAATATATTTATTAGTAGTTATACACTTAGGGTGATCTAAGCGCTAAGGTCACCTTAAATATATTTATTAGTTATACACTTAGGGTGGTCTAAGCTCTAAGGTCACATTAAATATATTTATTAGTTATACACTTAGGGTGGTCTAAGCGCTAAGGTCATCTTAAATACATCTATTAGTTATACACTTAGGGTGGTCTAAGCGCTAAGGTCACCTTAAATACATCTATTAGTTATACATTTAGGGTGGTCTAAGCGCTAAGGTCACCTTAAATACATCTATTAGTTATACACTTAAGGTGGTCTAAGCGCTAAGGTCAGTTTAAATATATTTATTAGTTATACAGTTAGGGTGATCTAAGCGCCAAGGCCGCTTCGTAAAACGAGGCCCTGGCCAGGAGCGACATTGGAGACTCGAGGAAACAACCGCAGTCTTGGAGAGGACATCCCAATTGTCACAACCGTCGAATATAGGAGAAGAAGACGAAGAAGAAGAAGAAGAGGAGGAGAAGAAGGAGAAGGAGAAGGAGAAGGAGAAGAAGAAGAAGAAGAGGAGGAAGAAGGAGAAGGAGAAGAAGAAGGAGGATGAGAAGGAGAAGAAGAAGAAGAGGAGGAGGAAGGAGAAGGAGAAGAAGAAGGAGAAGAAGAAAGAGAAGGAGGAGAAGAAGAAGAAGAAGAAGAAGAAGAAGAAGAAGAAGAAGAAGAAGAAGAAGAAGAAGAGGAACTACACTATCCCAGTATCTGAAGTCTCAGGCGCAAACAAACATTTCCTTAAGGAACAATTACAATCGATAACTTGAATGGCAGTTAGCACAATCGAAACATTCCAATTTATAAGTCTAAAGGCTGGACTTTGTCTTTCGCTACCTAATACTGACCGGTGATTAATAACAGAAATGTACAGCAGTCTAGAGCTCTTGGAAATAAATAACAGTGTATATATTGATGTCCCAGACAGTACAATTGACAATTGCAATTACTGTAGACTGGTATATTAAACTGACCAATTTGAAGGCGAGAACCAGACTATTTCTAATGGTTGGACAAAGCCATTACAATCATGCTTTAAAAGTTAAATTAAAAAACAAAATGGCTTCTGTTAGTAATTTTACTTTAAGAGACAGTCAAAACTGTTGTGCAAATTAGTAAGTAATTTGTGAACGTCTGTGAACAGTTTTATTTTTATAATACCAGTACTTACTAATGTATCCACTGAAATCTCACATAGGTATCCCAGAAGCAGCTTCAGGATTTTTTTCTACGGCGTGGGTGCAACGCCCCCCCCCCCCTTCCCCCAAGGCACCTATAACATTCAAAAGTACATAACATTAAATATAGATACGGTTTGTATGGAACTGTGAAGTTCGGAGATGGAGTGCACCCCCCCACCCCACCCCCCCACCCCGCACTGTCCCCTGGATCCGCGGTTGAATGCATTATGCCATAGCACTTGTTCTCCAACATAAGTTCTGTCTTTGACAGGCAGTCTACGCTGCGGTACTGTGTTCCCAGAGCAACGTGCTTGATGAATTAATTGGAAATAAGCACGTCAGATACTCTGAGTTATTTATTTTATGGGGCGACAGGTAAATTAAAAAAAATGGTGGAAATAAAGGACGTGTGACTGTGGGACATGGCCTCCGTGTTCACTCCCTCTAACTATGCCAGTGGAAAGGTGTGTAACCAATTCATACTGCCATGCGAAGAATTCATGCCCTATCTGGTAGTGATCACCTTAAAACTAATTAATTCACAAAAGATAGTTTCTAATCGCCTTACCAATTACGACATATTTCATCAAGTCCTCGCCGAGTTGGAAAGATCAAAGATCTCTACGAAAGTCACTTATTCCAGTTTATTGGCAGCATGCGCTATTTTTTTCCATCTTGGTTACAGAGCACGGAATTAAATTTCATTGGGAATAAAAATCACTGACTCTTTAATTATTTATCGATTTCATTTCACTTTAACGCATTTCTGTACAGAACAAAAAAAAAGCACTCTACTTTGAAAATACTTTGTAATGAAGGTGAATACTCTTTAGGTTAAACGTATAACTGAAAGTTGTTTTTCATACGGCTGTAGTAATGCTAATGGTGATGGTTATGGTGATGGTGATGATAGTGATGATGGTAATGATGATGATGACAATGGTGATGATGATGATACTGATGATAATGATGATGACGACGACGACTATAATAGTATAAAGCCTGAATCAGAACAAAGCAATTGAGATGTTTTGTTTTTTTCAGATTTCGGACCAATTCCACTATGAAAACACTATTAATATTGTGACTAAGAGAGAGAGAGAGAGAGAGAGAGAGAGAGAGAGAGAGAGAGAGAGAGAGAGAGAGAGAGAGAGAGAGAGAGAGAGAGAGAGAGAGAGAGAGAGAGAGAGAGAGAGAGAGAGAGAGGAATTACGTTTAACGACACCTGAGTACATTTTAAACCACAATTATATGGAAAGACAGATACAAATGTTTTATTAACGACAAGTCAGATCAGGTCAGGTAAGGTCAGGTCAGGTCAGGTCAGGTCAGGTCAGGTCAGGTCAGGTCATAGTGTTTACGTGCACATTCAGAACACGCTGTTGTAGCGTACGCCTGTCATGGGCGCAGGTGCCGGTCTTGGCCGGCTCCTCCGTACAGGACAGGAGAATGACGCACTCAACACATTTTATCTCCAGTTATACGGCGTCAGACATATAGTTAAGGATTTCACAAACGATGAGAGAGGAAATCCTCTGTCATTGAGATATCTCTCCCTTATGTCTAAGATAAATGTCGAACTGAATATTAGAGAATTTATTGGATAAAGTTGTTTACACGTATTTCTGACACTCCTATGTGAGAGACCACATCTTGTAGATCATGTTGGTGTCAAACATAAACTGGGGATCACTTTTCAGACTTTTGATTGGTTGTTCCGCTGTAATGACCCAGTCGCCACAGCCAAACCATCCAATGATATAAGCATTTTATTTTCTGAAAGTGATTTCTCTGTCACATAAGATAAAATGCAGGTGAAAGCGCCATAAATAGGTTTTAGCTGAAAAAGACGTTTAAATTTACTTTAAACTTTTTTTTGGACAATTATTAACAAATGTACGATATTCGTGTCCCTAAGATACTATTTATATTACATCGTGTCTAAAAGTCTAAAAAGAACTTTGAAACAACTTGTAAGATAAATGGTATCTAACGGCCACTCTTGTAGTATTCATACAAATTAACATGCGCCAACTGACAAAGAAGAAGACGAAGAAAAAAGAACACAAATTCTATTAACGGACAAAATTATGGTTTAACTTATTCAAACCACTTTTCGATTTGCAACCATGGTAACGTGAAATATTGTCTCTGTAATAGTTTTGTTCATGTTTTAAATGTCGAATTTCGAATCTCGGAGGTGGATTAGTATTTCACGTTTTTACATTTTACTTTCGATTTTATTGAACAGTGCATGGAATACAAAATGTCTGTTATTCCAGGAATGGAAACAGCGTCTCATTCAAACAAGCATATGAAATATCCCTTACTACTAATAGCCAAATGTAGCGGGTTTCCTCTCTTAGACTATATGTCAGAATTATAAAAAGTTTGACATCCAATAGCCAATGATTAATAAATCAATGTGCTCTAGTGGTGTCGTTAAACAAAACAAACAAACTTTCATTCAAACAATAGACTGGTAGAAACAAACATTACGCCTAAGCTGGATGGTTGGTTGAAATTTTAACCCAATCCCACAGTTCACGCAATAACTGGTTTAGAAAGTCAGCAATAACAAGCCCCAAGAAAACAGGGGTCGGGTTGGGCGGGGAGGGACACAGCTATTTACATTGGGTCCCACCGCCTGTTTTAAGTGTCCTTTTAAAATGACTTTTTGCTTTTAAAGGGAAATTCCTGAGTTTGCTGCATTGTAAGATGTTTCCGACTAATAACATATTTCTACGATTAAATTTACATATTAAATATATTTTCTTGTTTAGAATAGCGTCTGTATGTGTTTCTGGCCGTCTTAATATTTGTAAGAAGCCCAAACTGGATTTAATATATTTTAGGAAATAAAATGAAATTTAACCTGATGTAATTTGAAGTACAAATATTAGAACGATCAGAAACATGTTTAATATACAGCCACTAATATTTTATGCAGAATAATATATTTGATATGTAATTATAATCGTTTAAAAGTCTCTATTAGTCGATAACATCTTTAAAATTGCATCAAACTCGGGAATGTCCCTTTAAAATTCATCATCACCGTGACAATATGCAACACTAAACTGCCCCGAAAACGCGTCTATCAGCATCTTTATTCCGACGATTTCCCGACTAAATCACTGAGCCCTTAAGAACTCGCTCTGGGTTGGAGCCGGTACCGGGCTGCGAACCCTGTACCTATCAGCCTGTAGTCCGATGGCTTAACCACTGCGCCACCGAGGCCGGTTTTGACAGAGAAGTTAACACCACAAGTACTGTGAATGGTGATGAAGTGAGTGTGTTAGTTGTAAAAAAATTAGTTTCATCTGAGCAAAAAATGCATGCAATTTTATTTCATCTAAAATCACTGTCTAGTAGCCTTGTGCTTGAAACATGTATGGGGTACCTGCAAACAAAGTACTCAAATTGTGTGCGGAACTAGGATTGTCATGGACACTAAACGTTATCTCTGAAATGAGCAGCTTCACCTCCAATGGGGTTTTTTAATTCACTTTAAGGGTGAGGGGTGGTAGTATATATATCCGTTGTGCTTATGTCGATTGATACGCTGGAGGTAGGAGTTTTAGCCATATATATTAATATTGTCGTCTATGGGATTTGATTTGGTAGTATACACCCTACAGCACCGTAACCCTCAACACGTTTCTGAATATATGCTGAATATATGGAATTAATACCTACACACGTATACCAATACGAACCTGTATACATATTATATTAAATTCCCTATATCAGGTCCAGCGAAATCAATCATTTCCTTGTTTAATATTGGAAACCAAGGTATGTCGATAACACCACACGCTGAATTCCGTTCTGGTGATTACAGCCATGGTTACAATCAGTGTAATATGACAATGATAGCTATACTCAGAGTCTAACACGTTTTCCAAATATCCAATCAGTTCCAAATTGATGGAAGAGAATATGTGCGCGTGCTAAGCCAAACCGTGGTACCGTTGTTTTGTTTATTCACACATCTACTCCTAACTATTACACGAAAAGTCACGGTTTTCAATTATAAGACATAATTACTCGGGCCCATAGAAACCCTGGTTTGGGGTTGAGTCGGGAGTCCGTTCCCCGATTTTACGACGAAAATGTACGGGTTTTTGTTTGCCCTGCTCTATGTAAATAAAGATAAAAAATGTGTGTGACGGAACATGCTCTTAATTTTGTTTTCGCCTGTGGCGATATTAATTGTGTTAGAGGGCCGTGTGCAGTTTCATTGCACTTAGCCCAGGTGGCGAGTAGTTACGTAATACCTCCGCGAGTGCGGTTTTTACAACCGTGATTTGGCGACGATGGCGACAGCCAGTCTGACGATCAGAGAAAAATATACCGACTCTGGGAGAGGTGGAATATCAGATGATAGGTGAGGTACCGCGTTGTACCCCCAAGCGATATTCGCTGTCTCTGAGAGTTTTGAATAAATAGCTAGGATTTTAGATATATCGAGGAGAACCATAGGAAGGTATCCCGGGGGAACGTTGTCCGTCCGGACTGGTAATTATATATTATTTCTGCTCTGTGTATAACCTTGATGTGATTGATGTGACTTTTAAATATTTTAATACTGTATTATACCAATATTCTTTAGACAGGGTCTTCGGTCATCTGACGAAGTAAATCGTAGTCTTACTGTTCTATATTTATACGAGTATTTGGTAATATAAAGCTTAGCCAGTCATCCTAGAAGACCTAGGTAAACTGTAGGTTATTGTCTTTATTGTGATAGGTACCAGTATTAATTCTGTGTTACAAGGTTACTGAACGAGTAGTAGGGTTAATTAAAAATTAACCAATTAGGAATAGTGTTGTAATTCCTTTATTAATTAAGTTCCCCTGGAAGCGTTTCTCCATTATCGCACGTGTGTGTGTTAGCGTTTCTCAATTATCACACGTGTGGGTGTTGTGTCACGGTGAAGTGATTAGCATATTGTGTAAACTAGACACCTAGAGATTAACTAATTAAGTGATCAGTTCTGGGTTGTTATTATTTGTTGTTGTTAATTAACTACTGCGGCAGTACATTTGTCAGCGTAGGTTAATACAGATTCCAAAGAGTATTGTGTTTTTGTTGTGTTTTCTAGTGAACTAAACGTGCTATATATAATATATATATATATATATATTTATATATATAATAGATTATAGATATAATATATTATATAAGATCTTATCTCTGATTATACCTAGAGCCAAGCCACTCGGGTATAGACTGCCCGATACAGAGAGATCTAATAGATATACAGTTAGGAGAGATATTTGGATAATCGTGTTTTATTCATTTACGGGTATTATAGGATCCCCGTGACAGGAATAAAAAATTGGGGGCTCGTCCGGGATCTGAAACGGGATATGCATATTTAAAAAAAGTATTGTTTGTAAATGGGGGCTTTATAAATTATTTTTATAAATAACTAGAAGTAGCAACGTTGTTCACTAGAAAATTAATTAATAATAAGTGCGTCATATCCAAACATGGATAAGAATTTGCTGGATAGGCCTACGCTCAGTGTAGTGGAGATTAAGCGAGCACGTAAGGCCGAGTTAGTTGAAATCGCGGGTGAGCGAGAAATTGATTTAACATCAGCTAAAATCTTAGGTGATATAAAGACAATTATTATCCAGGAAGTTTTTGGTGATAGGCCTGTTATGGAAGACAGTGAGATTGTTCCAGAGATAGAGATAAATGAGTTAAGTGTGGAACAACAATTAGCTTTTAAAAAACTTGAGTACGAAAGAGAAGAACGTGCATTAGATAGAGAGAGAGAGAGAGAGAGAGAGAGAGAGAGAGAGAGAGAGAGAGAGAGAGAGAGAGAGAGAGAGAGAGAGAGAGAGAGAGAGAGAGAGAGAGAGAGAGAGAGAGAGAGAGAGAGAGAGAGAGAGAGAGAGAGAGAGAAAGAGAAGAGAGGGATAGAGAGAAAGAAGATAGAGATAGAGAGTTAGCAAAATTAAAAGTGGAACATGAGTTAAAGTTGAATACTGAAGAAGTTAGACGAGAGGCAGGAAATGGTTTTAACATGTCGGAGGCTTATAGATCAGTGCCTGTATTTGACGACCAGGAGGTAGGTATGTTCTTCCAACTTTTTGAACGGGCCACTAAGCAGCTAAATTGGCCGCAGTCTAAGTGGACATTGTTAGCCGTGTCTAAGTTTAAGGGGAAGGCTAGTGTAGCTTATAATTCAATGAGTGATGAGCGAGCAAGTCAGTACGACCTAGTTAAGGCGGCAGTGTTGAGGGCGTATGAATTACGACCTGAGGATTATCGTTTACGGTATAGCGAGTTGAGAAAAACGCAGGGTCAGTCTTATAGTGAGTTTGTGGCTAAGAAGGCAGGGATGTTTGATAAATGGGTGGTGTCTCATCAGGTAGAGTCATATACCGAGTTACGGGAGTTGTTGATCTTACAGGACATTAAAAATGGATTACCAGTTAGCTTCCGTATTCATTTAGAGGATCGTGATGTCAAAAAGATAGAGGAGGCAGGCATAGTGGCAGATGATTACGTGTTAATACACAGAGCTCAGGCAGTACAGGGTAGCTCTTTACAACAGGGTGATAAGAAGAAATTTCAGCCAGGTTTTTCCCGGGAAAGTAACTATCGGGGAGAGTCTTCTAGTTGGTCAGCTAGTCAGGCAAGGAATGTACCTGGTGGGCAAAGTAAGGATAAACCTGCATTATCAGCCAATGCACGAACTTTTCGTCCACATTGCAGTTACTGTAAAAAGGATAATCATCTTGTCGGGGACTGTTTTAAAAGGAAACGCGATAATGCGCACGTGGTCGGTTTAGTGAGGTCAGCTCCGTTAGCGAGAGAGTTAATGGTTAGTCCCATGGCAGAGAAAATAAACCCGTATGTGTCCACTGGTATGGTTTGTGATGTGAAACAAGAATTGAGTCCTAAGGCAATATCAATCTATAGAGATACCGGGTGTAGTCAGAGTCTGATCACGCAAGAGTTTTTAGCTGGTATTGAGAATTCAGATACAGGACGTAGTTTGGCTTTAACCTCGGTTACTGGAGAAAATATGGTTGTCAGGTTACATAAGGTTTTCTTGTGTTCGAAGTTTGTGACGGGACCAGTCATTATGGGTGTTGTGAAGGAGTTTTGTTGGGTAATGATTTGACTAGTCAATGTTGTCAGCCGCAATGTGACCAATTGTTAATTGAAGACAGCCCTTTACCCATAGAAGAGTGTGAGGTTGATGAGACTAGATATCCTGCGTGTGTAATGACTAGGGCTATGGCCAGTAGGTTAGCACGAGACCCAGAGGATATTTGTGATTTGTCTGATACGTGTGTGAGCCATGAAATTGGAGTGGATGAGGTTATCAGTAAAATGGTAGATAAGTCAACTGAGGAATTAAATGTGGTGGAACCTGTTGATCTCCCGCGGAGGGGAAATGAACCAGTTGTGTTTGATAGGGGGGACTTACCTTGTAATAGACAAGAGTTAATCCTAGAGCAGGGGGCTGATCCAAGTTTGTTGGCAGCTCGCACTACATTGTTAACTGAGGGTGAGATGGAGGATCAGATGTCAGGGTATTATATGGACATGGGAGTGTTAATGAAGAAGAGTGTGGAAAAGGTTGTGCCTGATAGTGAGGAATGTGTGACAAGATGTAGAATTGTGGTGCCCTCTAAGTACCGTCCGTCATTGTTATTGTTAGCTCATGAGGACGTGTTTGCTGGCCACTTAGGGCGGAGTTTTATTGGAAGGGAATGTTTGCAGATGTCAGTAAGCATTGTATGTCATGTCATGTGTGTCAGGTTGTGGGCAAACCAAATCAGCTAATTCCTCCCTATCCCCTGCAGAAGGTTCCCATAGTTGGGGAAGCTTTTTCAAAAGTGTTGATAGATGTCGTGGGGCCATTACCGAAAACGCGTTCAGGCAACCAATTCTTGTTAACAATTATGTGTTTAACTACGCGTTTTCCAGAGGCGATTCCCTTAAGGAAGGTTACTGCGTCTGTTGTAGCTAGTGCGCTGCTTAAGTACTTCACGTACACGGGTTTACCAGGTGAAATTCAAAGCGACCGGGGTACGAACTTTATGAGCAAGTTAATCCAGCAAGTACTGTCTATGTTAGATATACGACAGATTCGTTCTGCTGCATTCCACCCTGAGAGCCAGGGCGCCATAGAACGTTTCCACCAGAGCGTGAAAAGTATGCTCCGCTGCCATTGTTTCGACAATGGTACTGACTGGGACCAGTCAATTCCTTTCGTGTTGTTCGCAGCACGGGATGCTAAGCAAGAATCCTTAGGATTCACCCCATTTGAGTTGGTCTATGGGCATTCAGCCCGAGGCCCTCTCAAATTGGTAAAAGATAGTTGGTTAGACAAGGATAATGCCGAAAACCTGCTGATTTATGTAGGGAGAGTTAGAGATAGGTTGTGGCAGGCGACCGAACTGGCTAGGAAGCATCTGAGCTATGCTCAGAGCAAAATAAAATCAGTGTTTGATAGGAAGGCTAAGAGTCGGGAATTTAAACCAGGGGATAAAGTGCTGCTGTACCTTCCCATTAAAGGGCGTTCATTGCAGAACAGGTATTTCGGGCCCTATGTTGTGCACAAACGGGTTAATGAGACAGGGTATGTGATAAACACTCCTGATAGGGTTAGGAAAAGTAGCTATTGTCACATCAATTTGCTAAAAGGTTATTTTGACAGACTGCCGATAGTTCCAGTGTTGCCTGTCCAAATTGAGAGTCACTCAGCTTCCTGTGATGACGTCAAGACTGCAGAGATCAAGTTAACCAACAGCCAGATTCTAGCAGACTTGAGTTCTTATCTACAGCACCTTGACAGCACCCAGCGAGCAAAGTTGACCACGTTGATACAAGACAATGTTTCCATTTGTCAGGACTTTCCAACGGTTACCAATACCTTAATCCAGGATGTGCGCTTGGAACCCAACGCTACACCGATTCGACAGCATGCCTATCGGATAAATCCTGTAAAACGCGCGGCACTAAAAAAGGAGATAGATTACATGTTGGACCACGACATTCTGGAACCATCAAACAGTCAGTAGGCATCACCTGTTATTCTGATTCAAAAGGGCGATAACAGTTTCCGGGTGTGCGCTGACCTACGTCGCGTGAATCAAGTCATCAAGGCAGATGCCTACCCTCTACTCCGCCTTGACGATTGCATCGACTGAGTTGGACACGCGCAATACATCACCAAATTGGACCTACTGAAGGGTTTTTATGCCATTCCGTTAACGGAGGAAGCTAAGGACATTCCGGCGATCATCACACCTGACGGCCTCTTCCAATTCCGAGTGATGCCGTTTGGTTTGAAGACTGCCCCTGCTGCCTTTCAAAGGATGATGAACCAGGTGTTATCAGACCTAGAAAACGTCAGTGTATATCTGGACGATGTGGTGTTAACCACCGACACCTGGGATGAACATTTAACCGGGTTACAACAAATATTCAGTCGCCTACAGAAAGCTAACTTGACTGTGAACCTGGGCAAATGTGAATTCGTCAAAGCTTCAGTGACCTACTTAGGTCATACTGTCGGACATGGTTGCGTCGCCCCACTGCAGGCCAAGACACTAAGCATCAGCCAGTACCCTGCACCGACCAACCGTCGTGAAGTTCGCCGGTTCCTTGGTATGGCCGGTTATTATTGTCGTTTCTGTGCTAAATTTGCGACGGTAGCGACCCCCATCACATCGCTGCTAAAGAAGGAAACGAAGTTCCAGTGGTCAGATGAATGCGAGAAGTCATTCAACCGTCTCAAGCAGATGCTCTCCTCGTCTCCCGTGATGGCAGCACCAGACTACCGAATGCCTTTCAAGCTAGCTGTGGATGCCAGTGACGTGGGAGCTGGAGCTGTGCTGTTCCAGGAAGACGAAAATGGACTGGACCATCCTGTAAGTTTCTTCTCCAAAACGTTTGACAAACACCAGGTGAACTATTCCACTATAGAGAAGGAAGCTTTGGCCATGGTACAAGCTCTGAAGCATTTTCAGATCTACGTGAAATCGGCAGTGCATCAAGTGGTGGTCTTTACTGATCATAATCCGCTTACCTTCATTCACAGAATGAAAGCCACCAACCAGAGAGTTTTGAGATGGAGTCTTCTTCTGCAGGAATACCCAATTACCATTGAACATATCAAGGGCACATCCAATGTAATCGCTGATGCCCTGTCCCGAAGTTGAACGTTATGATAATGTGTTGACATTCTTGATTTCTGTTTTGTTTTTATATATTTTATTTGTATACCAGGGACCCAGAGACTCAGTGTGATTACTGGTAGTCATCTTATTATTACATGTGTTATAAATGCCCGTATGCGTCGGTTAACGCACCTTTTTGTTTTAATGTAGTATATTTCCCTATTCCTAGAGTAGAGGAAATATCCTTTTTGAGGTGGGGGTGTGTGACGGAACATGCTCTTAATTTTGTTTTCGCGTGTGGCGATATTAATTGTGTTAGAGGGCCGTGTGCAGTTTCATTGCACTTAGCCCAGGTGGGCAACTTGTTACGTAATACTTCTGCGCGACGGTCCTCGAGCTGTACTTTCTATTACACACCCAGCCAGGTACGGAGGCCATGTGGCGAGTAGTTACGTAATACCTCCACGAGTGCGGTTTTTACAACCGTGATTTGGCGACGATGGCGACAGCTAGTCTGACGATCAGAGAAAAATATACCGACTATGTGAGAGGTGGAATATCAGATGATAGGTGAGGTACCGCGTTGTACCCCCAGGCGATATTCGCTGTTTCTGAGAGTTTTGAATAAATAGCTAGGATTTTAGATATATCGAGGAGAAACATAGGAAGGTATCCCGGGGGAACGTTGTCCGTCCAGACTGGTAATTATATATTATTTCTGCTCTGTGTATAACCTTGATGTGATTAATGTGACTTTTAAATATTTTA
The DNA here is from genome assembly GCF_016097555.1 of Gigantopelta aegis. Classification (NCBI taxonomy): domain Eukaryota; kingdom Metazoa; phylum Mollusca; class Gastropoda; order Neomphalida; family Peltospiridae; genus Gigantopelta; species Gigantopelta aegis. The sequence continues at coordinate 21,135,271 of NC_054706.1, forward strand.
ATACTGTATTATACCAATATTCTTTAGACAGGGTCTTCGGTCATCTGACGAAGTAAATCGTAGTCTTACTGTTCTATATTTATACGAGTATTTGGTAATATAAAGCTTAGCCAGTCATCCTAGAAGACCTAGGTAAACTGTAGGTTATTGTCTTTATTGTGATAGGTACCAGTATTAATTCTGTGTTACAAGGTTACTGAACGAGTAGTAGGGTTAATTAAAAATTAACCCGTTAGGAATAGTGTTGTAATTAATTAAGTTCCCCTGGAAGCGTTTCTCCATTATCGCACGTGTGTGTGTTAGCGTTTCTCAATTAGCACACGTGTGGGTGTTGTGTCACGGTGAAGTGATTAGCATATTGTGTAAACTAGACACCTAGAGATTAACTAATTAAGTGATCAGTTCTGGGTTGTTATTATTTGTTGTTGTTAATTAACTACTGCGGCAGTACATTTATCAGCGTAGGTTAATACAGATTCCAAAGAGTATTGTGTTTTTGTTGTGTTTTCTAGTGAACTAAACGTGCTATAATCATATATACTTTATATAAGATCGTATCTCTGAACATAAATAGACGAGCCACAGCGGGTATAACTGCCGGTTACAGAGAGATCTAATAGATATACAGTTAGGAGAGATATTTGGACAATCGTGTTTTATTCAGTTACGGGTATTATAGAATCCCCGTGACAATGTGCCTTATGCCCCCCCCCCCCCCTCCACTAGAGACTGTAGCCCCCACTAGAAATTGTGCCTCTCCGACTCCAGATGTCGTTACTACACGCCTGTTGCTGGATTGCATGTTGAAAGAATAAACCCAAGAAAAGCCATTATCCTCCAAACAAAACCAGAAAAGAGGGCGGGGGTGGGAGTAGGAAGATTAGACATGTTAGATGACAAAGATAATATAGACCACAAGGTATCCATGTCGAAAGTAAAAACAAAATTCAGTGAAAAAACCCCCCCCATAAAACCCCAAACAAAACAAAAGAAAGAAGATGACTAGAATCAAAAGAACACTGGTGATAAGGAAATACTTTTTCTATTTCTAGACACATAACATGTTTTTATTGCGAAACTAAAGGCGACGCAGTACGATACGAATGCTTCGTACGAATGTTAAGGCGACACCACACGATACGAGTGCTTCGTACGAATGTTAAGGCGACACCACACGATACGAGTTGCTCGTAGAAGAATAGCCACGAGAATAGCAGATTGTGACAAGACAGCCATTAAGATTTCATCTGTTGCATCGTATGCTATCGGCATCGCCTTTTAATCTATATATTAATAACGAAAACTCGCTGTTACCATATACATAGCCCCGTCGGTGGACCCATTGGGCTATTTCTCGTTCCAGCCAGTGCACCACTACTGGTATATCAAAGGCCGTGGTATGTACTACCCTGTCTGTGGGATGGTGCATATAAAAGATCACTTGCTGCTAATCGAAAAGAGTAGCCCATGAAGTGGCAACAGCGGGTTTCCTCTCTCAATATCTGTGTGGTCCTTAACCATATGTCTGACGCCATATAACCTGTCACGGGGATCCTATAATACCCGTAACTGAATAAAACACGATTATCCAAATATCTCTCCTAACTGTATATCTATTAGATATCTCTGTATCGGGCAGTCTATACCCGAGTGGCTCGGCTCTAGGTATAATCAGAGATAAGATCTTATATAAATATATATATATATATATAGCACGTTTAGTTCACTAGAAAACACAACAAAACACAATACACTTTGGAATCTGTATTAACACTATGCTGACAAATGTACTTGCCGCAGTAGTTAATTAACAACAACAATATAATAACAACCCAGACTAATCACTTAATTAGTTAATCACTAGGTGTCTAGTTTACACAATATTCTAATCACTTCACCGTGATACAACACACACACGTGTGATAATTGAGAAACGCTGCCAGGGGAACTTAATTAATAAAGGAATTACAACTCTATTCCTAACTGGTTAATTTTTAATTAACCCTTAAATACTCATTCAGTAACCTAGTAATACAGAATTAATACTGGTACATATCACAATAAAGACAATAACCTACAGTTTACCTAGGTCCTCTAGGATGACCGGCTAAGCTTTATGTTACCAAATACTCGTATACAAATATTAGAACTGAAGCCTACAATTTACTTCGTCAGATTACCGGAGACACTGTCTAAAGAATATTGGTATAATACAGTATTAGAATATTTAAAGTCACATCAATCACATCAAGGTTATACAACAGAGCAGAAAAATATATTTACCAGTCCAGTCGGACAACGTTCCCCGGGAGCCTTCTAATGTTTCTCCCCAATATATCTAAAACCCTATCTATTTATTATAAAAATCCCAGACTAGTCCAAAGACAGCGAATATCGCCTGGGGGCACAACGCGATACCTCACCTATCAGGTGATAGTTCCACAACTCCCAGAGACAGTATATTTTCTTAGAAGCCTAGACTGATCGACGCCTAGTTCGCCAGAGATACCATGGTCGCGCGGAGGTATTACGTAACCACTCTCCACGTGGCCTCCACACCTGGTCTGGGTGTGTATTGGGACGCAGGACTACCACCATCGCGCGGGACTATTACGTAACGTATCACAGCCCTCTAAAACAATTAACATCGCCACAGGCGAAAAAATAAGAGCATGTGCCGTCACATAACCGTAAATACAATGTGTTGAGTGCGTCATTAAATAAAACATTTCTTTCTTTCCATATACATAGACACCGAAAGCAATGTTATGTATTCACACCCACCCACGTACCCACTTGAAAGGTGAGTTAAAAAATAACTGCACCCCGATAAGCCCTCCAAGCTGTTGACATCTTCCGACGTCTAGGGTGAAGTTGAAGGGTGTCTATTATATGCAGGTTCCCCGCAGACAGGACAGAACAGTATGCATCTTGATCTTTGATTATTATATCAGTCGTGGAGCAATACTAATGTTTGCAACACTCGGACGTTTTAGGCAGACACTCGTGCCATTTCATGCAGCATCCAAGCTGGCCGCTTAATCCACCGAGTGAGTGTGCCGTGGATTGGATGACAGTCGGTAGTTTCAGTAAAGTATAAGCGTACGAGACGTGCTCTAGTGGCGTCGTTAGAAAAATAAAAAAAAAAAAAAAAAAAAAAAATCCCCACAATCATCGCAGAACAGCGAGTGCTTGATCTTTTGTACGTCCTACAGACTTCCATGCTTCATTAAGAATCGGAAGAGTAATTACCGCAACTTTAGAAAAAACGTATGAAAGTAGCTTTCTCATAGCGAGTAATTCGACATAGCAGCAGGATACACTGTTCTTAGTGGATGGCAGGAACATTAAGTCCTGTGTTCTGTTAACTACTATTTATTGGTGGACTCTACTATATTTATTTCGGCTGTCCGTTCACCACGGGGACTAACGGCGAGTGGTTGGTCACAGGAAAGTGGGTGAAGTAGTCGTGCACTCACTCGATCTTTAAACCGCCGTTTCATGACTTACACACGTGGTACAACAACAAAACAAAAAAAAACAACAACAATTACTGCTACTACTGCTACTGCTACTACTACTGCTACTGCTACTGCTACTACTGCTACTACTACTACTACTAATACAACTACTACTACTACTGTTGCTGCTGCTGCTGCTGTTGCTGCTGCTGCTGCTGTTGCTGCTGCTGCTACTACTTCTACCAAATACTACTTCTGCTGCTACTACCATAACTGTGTAATATTCATAGAATTTTAATAATGGACTGACTAACTGGGTTGTGGCGTGGAATGGACCTGCGGCATTCGATCCATTATGAACCATTTTGTGTACATTTCCACTGAAATAACCTAAAGCTACCCATCCACTCATACGTGATCCGCTCCATGTTCGTGTCCGTGAGAAATCGCTACATAGGGAAGACGTTGCAAAGCATCCATTGATCCGCTCCGCGTCCGTGTCCGTGAGAAATCGATACATAGGGAAGACGTTGCGAAGCATCCATTGATCCGCTCCGTGTCCGTATCCATATCCGTGAGAAATCAATACATAGGGAAGACGTTGCAAAGCATCCATTGATCCGCTCTGTGTCGGTGTCTGTGAGAAATCGCAATATAAAGAAGACGTTGCGAAGCATCCATTGATCCGCTCCGTGTCTGTGTCCATGAGAAATCGCTAAATAGGGAAGACGTTGCGAAGCATCCATTGATCCGCTCCGTGTCTGTGTCCGTGAGAAATCGCTACATAGGGAAGACGTTGCGAAGCATCCATTAATCCGCTCCGTGTCCGTGAGAAATCGCTACATAGGGAAGACGTTGTGAAGCATCCATTGATCCGCTCCGTCTCTGTGTCCGTGAGAAATCGCTACATAGGAAAGACGTTGCAAAGCATCCATTGATCCGCTCTGTCTCTGTGTCCGTGAGAAATCGCTACATAGGGAAGACGTTACGAAGCATCCATTGATCCACTCCGTGTCCGTGAGAAATCGCTACATAGGAAAGACGTTGTGAAGCATCCATTGATCCGGCCCGTCTCTGTGTCCGTGAGAAATCGCTACATAGGGAAGACATTGTGAAGCATCCATTGATCCGCTCCGTGTCCGTGTCCGTGTCCGTGAGTAATCGCTACATAGGGAAGACGTTGCGAAGTAACCATTGATCCGCTCCGTGTTCTGTGTCCGTGAGAAATCTCTACATAGGAAAGACGTTACGAAGCATCCATTGATCCGCTCCGTCTTCGTGTCCGTGAGAAATCGCTACTTAGGGAAGACGTTGCGAAACATCCATTGATCCGCTCCGTCTCCGTGTCCGTGAGAAATCGCTACATAAGGAACACGTTGCAAAGCATCCATTAATCCGCTCCGTGTCTGTCTGTGTTCGTGAGAAATCGCTACATAGGGAAGACGTTGTGAAGCATTCATTGATCCGCTCCGTCTCCGTCTCCGTGTCCGTGAGAAATCGCTACATAGGGAAGACGTTGTGAAGCATCCATTGATCCGCTCTGTGTCGGTGTCTGTGAGAAATCGCAATATAAAGAAGACGTTGCGAAGCATCCATTGATCCGCTCCGTGTCTGTGTCCATGAGAAATCGCTAAATAGGGAAGACGTTGCGAAGCATCCATTGATCCGCTCCGTGTCTGTGTCCGTGAGAAATCGCTACATAGGGAAGACGTTGCGAAGCATCCATTAATCCGCTCCGTGTCCGTGAGAAATCGCTACATAGGGAAGACGTTGTGAAGCATCCATTGATCCGCTCCGTCTCTGTGTCCGTGAGAAATCGCTACATAGGAAAGACGTTGCAAAGCATCCATTGATCCGCTCTGTCTCTGTGTCCGTGAGAAATCGCTACATAGGGAAGACGTTACGAAGCATCCATTGATCCACTCCGTGTCCGTGAGAAATCGACATAGGAAAGACGTTGTGAAGCATCCATTGATCCGGCCCGTCTCTGTGTCCGTGAGAAATCGCTACATAGGGAAGACATTGTGAAGCATCCATTGATCCGCTCCGTGTCCGTGTCCGTGTCCGTGAGTAATCGCTACATAGGGAAGACGTTGCGAAGTAACCATTGATCCGCTCCGTGTTCTGTGTCCGTGAGAAATCTCTACATAGGAAAGACGTTACGAAGCATCCATTGATCCGCTCCGTCTTCGTGTCCGTGAGAAATCGCTACTTAGGGAAGACGTTGCGAAACATCCATTGATCCGCTCCGTCTCCGTGTCCGTGAGAAATCGCTACATAAGGAACACGTTGCAAAGCATCCATTAATCCGCTCCGTGTCTGTCTGTGTTCGTGAGAAATCGCTACATAGGGAAGACGTTGTGAAGCATTCATTGATCCGCTCCGTCTCCGTCTCCGTGTCCGTGAGAAATCGCTACATAGGGAAGACGTTGTGAAGCATCCATTGATCCGCTCCGTGTCTGTCTGTGTCCGTGAGAAATCGCTACATAGGGAAGACGTTGCGAAGCATCCACTGATCCGCTCCGTGTCCGTATTCGCGTTCTTGAGGAATCGCTATGTGAGCGATTTTTCACTGACACGGATGCGTTATTTTGAATTTTGGCATGATCTCTATGACATCACTGACAGTGGGACATCGTTTTTTATTCTTCGTATTTAGACAAGTATTTATGGATGTTCGGCCAGTGCACCACGACTGGTATATCAAAGGCCGTGGTATGTTCTACCCTGTGTTTGGAACGGTGCAAATAAAAGAACCCTTGCTGCTAACCCCCCCCCCCCCCCCGCTCCCCCAACCTTACGTCCCTGACTAGAAACTCTATTTTAACACAGGCATTTTACAATGTACTCGTTTAGATTGGGGCGGGACGTAGCCCAGTGGTAAAGCGCTCGCTTGATGGCTATTTCTCGTTCCAGCCAGTGTTCCACAACTGGTGTAACACAGGCTGTGGTATGTACTATCCATCTATGGGATGGTGCATATAAAAGATCCCTTGCTTGCTGCTAATCGAAAAGAGTAGCCCGTGAAGTGGCGGCAGCGGGTTTCCTCTCTCAATATCTGTGTGGTCCTTAACCATATGTGTTACCGGCCTCGGTGGCGTCGTGGCAGGCCATCGGTCTACAAGCTGGTAGGTACTGGGTTCGGATTCCAGTCGAGGCATGGGATTTTTAATCCAGAGACCGACTCCAAACCCTGAGTGAGTGCTCCGCAAGGCTCAATGGGTAGGTGTAAACCACTTGCACTGACCAGTGATCCATAACTGGTTCAACAAAGGCCATGGTTTGTGCTATCCTGCCTGTGGGAAGCGCAAATAAAAGATCCCTTGCTGCTAATCGGAAGAGTAGCCCATGTAGTGGCGACAGCGGGTTCCTCTCAAAATCTGTGTGGTCCTTAACCATATGTCTGACGCCATATAACCGTAAATAAAATGTGTTGAGTGCGTCGTTAAATAAAACATTTCTTTCTTTCTTTAACCATATGTCTGACGCCATATAACCGTGGATGTATGGAAAACCGTGCTGGACATTCACACGCGTCAGACAATAATTCGCGTAATATGTGTGAAGACGGACAATGATGACGATAACCCGTTAGTTCCATGCAAAATCATTGATTTTGTTGTGTGTTACATATTTACAACCAGGGTTACCTGCCATATGGAGACACATAATAACTAGGTGTTAATCAGGGACATTTATTAGCGTGGATTTCTTGACAGGGAATTCTGGAGAATATGATTATTGACATGACCAAGATACTAAAATAAAAGAACACAGGCAAAATTATTATTATTATTAAATTTTTTTAACGACACCACTAGAGCACATTGATTTGTTAATCATTGGCCGTTGGATTTGAAACGTTTGGTAATTTTGACATATAGTCTTAGAAAGGAAACCCGCTACATTTTTCCATTAGTAGCAAGGAATCTTTTATATGCACCATCCCACAGATAGGATAGCACATACCACGACTTTGATATACCAATCGTGGTGCACTGGCTGGAACGAGAAATAGCCCAATGGGTCCACCGACGAGGATCGATTCCAGACCAACAGCGCATCAAGTGAGCGCTTTACCACTGGGCTACGTTTCACCCCATCGGCGAACTCGTTTGGGGCATAGGCTTGTAGCACCCACAATCATACTTCTCCCCCCCCCCCCCCCCCCCACTACCTTTAATATTTACCTGCATCACATTTTTAGACTAGATAATTTTGCTCAAATATCTCTATCGTTTTTGCCCGAATTTGAGGATTTGTTCCCGCATCAAGTGGCCAGCCCCCCCACCACGTCCCTCCATCTCGAACGCTTAAATGTGCGCTCTACCGACTGAGCTAAACCCCGTCCACACCACGACGGCTATACAAATTATAGAGTTTGCGTTGACGAGATCAACTCACTAAATGATTTGTCAACAACAGTTCTTAACACGCACTATGGTTTCAATGCCAGTGCTTCAATTAACCGATATACCGGACATGTGCAGAGACGATTGTTACAATTCATTTAGCGACTCCCTCGAGCTATGCGGAGGCGGTGTTTTTAAAAAAAAAAAAAAATTATTATTATTTCTTTTTATAAATATCAGTGCAGTCTGTGGAGTACACATACGGGGTTTACTCTCTCTCTCTCTAAAAATGAACGATATGTTTCGTTAATCTACAAACCTGAAACATTTAGTTATAGTTACAATCAAGTGAAACAACAGCCTGTGATGTTGGAACGAGGAGATACCCTAATAAAAAATAGACTTGAGCTCGTCTCCTTAACCATTACTTCTCAGAGGTACGAGCATTATTACAAATATGAAGAATGCATTTCGTGGTATTAGTTTGTTTTATTTAACGACACCACTAGAGCACATTGATTTATTAATCATCGGCTATTGAATGTCAAACATATGGTAATTTTGACACAGTCATAGAGGGGAAACCCGCTACATTTTTCCATTAGTATCAAGGGATCTTTTATATGCACCATCCCGCAGACAGGATAGCACATACCACGGCCTTTGACATACCAGTCGTAGTGCACTGGCTATGATGAGAAATAGTCCAATGGGCCTACCGACGGGGATCGACCACAAACCGATCGCGCATCAAGCGAGCGCTTTACCACTGGGCTACACCCCGCCCCTTTCGTGGTATTAGAAACACCAGGATGACCAGAAAGACGGACACTGATAGTATAAACAATAAAATGTATGTAATTTCAATTATCAAAAATGTCTCTAATAATGACACACACACACACACACACACACACACACGCACACGCACACACACACGCGGACGCACGCACGCACGCACACATACACAAATAAACCCCACGTGTTTTAAAACTGGGGTCAGTCACTTTACTGTTATTAAAATGAATACGCTTCTCCCACAGAAATTGCACCGGTCAGCCAAACAGTGCAGACCAAATGACCGCTGAACTAATGTTTGCGCTTCAGATTAAACTGAATGACCACGTCGGGAACCAATCAAGTTTTTCAGTGTCACTGAACGAAAGCACGAAGTGTTTTTCAGAAGCTGACAAATAACAGAATGTGATGTCATTAGTGACCTTTTCTGCTTTTAGCCTGATTGTATCTATATGTTGTGTAATCACCACCCACTCACCCATTCCCTCACAAACCCGTCATTACAAACGTCCACAAAGAAAAGCTGATTAAGTTCTCCGAGTAATCTGTTACATATTCTGGCCTCAGATTACAGTTATCTTCCCATTTGGAAATTTGACCGCGCAAGTAGTCTGCTGTTTGACTGTGATTATTTCATGGCAGACAGCTATGAAGTGGCAACTGTTTGACTGAAGTGACAGGGGAGAGCATGTAGTTTGTAAACATGTGTAACTTGTTCACATTGAAGACTTGTTTGTGGTAATTCCGGCCCATGCAAAAGTAGTGCTTTTTGTGTAAAATGGGTGTACTCCGGCCTGGTTTAGAGGGTGTGTCTGTTTAAACCAATATGCTGGGAGAAAGAGCTGGACAACAGGGGTTGTCCTTTTCAGGGTATGTGTCCCCCATGCAGGCAAAGGTACATACAAAACTTCACGGGCCTGCTGATATTAATAAAAATGTTATAGCCACTAAGGCTATATAGAAACATATAGCGAAATTAATTGTGGTCTGAGGCCTTCTGATCGAACACAACCGAGTTACAATATGGAGTTACTTCCCTTCTAGATACACAAAAAATGTATATTGTCTTTACCGGCCTCGATGGTGTCATGGTTAAAAGCCATCGAGCATAAGGCCCTGTTGTTCTGAATGAGTAGCATGGCTTGTTTGAAAAAATATTTGCGGCCAAAGTCGAGGTAATAAAAATCGCCTTGGCTATATGAAAAATGTAAATGAAAATATCTAGGGTACGAAGGCAAGGAAGGGACCACCATCGCCATTGAGAATGGACCAAGGCAGACGAGGAGGACGTAAAGATACTAAATAATATTACACCCACATTTTCTGTGCAAAAAGAGAGAGAAAAAAAAAGCCGCATCGCCGCATGTTTTTGTTTTTTTACTTACGTAGAACACACCTTTTCTGTTTTGTAGAAAATGATATTATCATGTAACCAAGTACCTATGATCACACACACATAATTGATATTTTTTCGTCATTTGCATTATAGATAATATACTCGCAGAGACTATATGTCATCTGGATAACAGTCCAACAACAGCACATGTGGCCCGGGTTTAAAATGCTATTTTCATACCAAGTGGAGGTTGCCTTTGTTCAAGTGTATGGGAGACTAAGGTTCGTCGATTACGTTAATAGGGGTTGAGATTGAATGTTAGAAAAACGTGAGTAATTAAATACATAGCAAAATCAAGAACCACAGCTGCACAGGACTCTCACAGAGTTAACATCATGTTCTAATTAGAATGCTGAATAGAAAACAATACACTGGCGTAGGAAGCGGGAAACAAAGGGAGCACATGCCCCCTCACTTTTTAGCAGCAGCGATGGGTTTTTTAAAATATATTTATACATGTATTTATATATATATGTGTGTGTGCCCCCCCCCCCCCCCCCTCCCACACACACACACACTTTTTTGCACCTTCCTACGCCCGTGCAATACACATTCTAAGGGGAACTGGGCAGTACAGTCATAGTCGTGGCTGGAGTTGGGGATGGGGGTGGGCGGCGAGGTAAAGGGGGGATACAAATACAAAATTTATATTAGGGTCAGGATTATTGTGTGTTTCATAGCAACATCACTCATGCGAAAACAATAACAAATGAAAATTGAGTGTACCGGCCTCGGACATTAGGCTGGTAGGTACAGAGTTCGCAGCCCGGTACAGGCTCCCACCCAGAGCGAATTTTAACGACTCAGTGGGTAGGTCTAAGGCCACTACACCACCTTCTCTCTCACTAACAACTAACCCACTTTCCTGGACAGACAGCCCAGATAGCTGAGGGTGTGTGTGTGTGTGTGTGTGTGTGTGTGTGTGTGTGTGTGTGCGTGTGTGTGTGTGTGCCCAAGACAGCGTGCTTGAACCTTACTTGGATATAAGCACGAAAATAAGTTCAAATGAAATACAAGGCAGTTGACAATCTGATTAAAATTAGCTCTACTGGGTCTAGCCAGTAGATCTAACAGCATTGCATGGACTGCCATGTCCAGGTGACATTTCATCTATAAATAACAATTTAAATATCGACCAATTACATTTCGCCTTTTACAGCGTTTTTCGGGAGCATACACATTCTAAAAATATCGGGCGAGACTATTTATGCAATAAGCGAACTTGTTGGTCTATTTCAACATTGAAAAAAACAGGGGAAAAAGTGCAGTAATAAACTTTGGATTGTATACTAGTATAAACAGATTTGATGGCTATACCATCACGGTTTTTATTTTCGTCTTGAAACGAATTTTATATAAAATTTTATATTGCAATTAGTTTCCGGCATACTTCGTAATTCACCCGAATCATTTCGTATACCCTCGGCATAATCTCGAATGTTTTCACTTTTTTCTCAAATCACTGGCATGACTTTGCAAGTAAGGTTTTGATTGGTCGAATGAAAGGTCAGCTGAACATGAGCTCCAATGGACTGCTGTTAGATCCACATGTAATAGTGAAGCTAATTTTAATTATACTGGGCAGTTGATATATGCGTCTGCCTGTAAAAAAAACCCCCAACAAATGTACTGGAAGGAGATGATTAAGGATACACGGATCCTGGCGACTTTTATGTTGCTTTTTAAATCAAAGACTCTGGATGATGACATTTAGCAAGCGCTCTTATAATTAATTGTTATACGAAGTTTTTGTTTTTGTTTAACGACACCACTAGAGCACATTGATTTATTAATCATCGGCTATTGGATGTCAAATATTTGGTAATTTTGACACATAGCCTTAGAAAGGAAACCCGCTACATTTTTCTAGTGTTCTCTCTAAGACTTTATAACAAAATTACCAAATGTTTGACATCCAATAGTCGATAAATAATAAATCAATGTTCTCCAGTGGTGTCGTTAAACAAAACAAACTTAGACTTTGGTGGTAGCGGATTTCCTCTCACATTATCTGTATTGATCTTAACCATAAAGTTATTTTATTAATCATGGGCTATTGGATGTGTGGTAATTCTGTGATTCTGTGGTAATTTCCCCACAGACATGATAGCGCAAGCCACGGCTTTTGATATACCAGTAGTGAAACACTGTTAAGGATTGGGGGGGGGGGGGGGGGGGGGGGGGAACCCAGTCGAAGAATAGGTCCACCGAGATGATTCGATCCAGCGACCGAAGCACCTTCGACGAGTTCTCTACCAACTGAGCTAAATCCCGTCCCCTCCTTAACAACGATATAACTGTAAATAAAAATGTGGTTAGAGCGTCGTTCAACAAAATATTTCTTCGTTCCTTTTTCAAATATTACTGTGCCCTTATTTTTATAGTTTAGGCTTTGTACGTCTAGACGTCGATGACAAAACCTATTTCATCTTAGGCTACATATCTCACTTGATTTTCTAATCGGTTCAGTATTAATTATCTAAGCATCCCTTCATAGTCTCAATTGTCACCGGGACAAAATTCCAATTATTCCAGGCTATCGAACTCTCTGATATATCAAAGATAATGGTGAAATCAAATTAATCAAACCAGTGAAACCGGAAACGCCAACTGAGGCAGATCGTTTGAAACATTTAGCCACTGGCAGTACTAGAATTAGAACTTGATGCATTCTGTCATTCACTGACTGACATTTGAAGAGGGGTGGGTGGTGGGGTGAGGGGGTGGGATGTAGGTCAGTGGTAGAGAGCCTGCTCGAGGCGCGGTTGGTGATATGACCAATCGTCATACGTGGGTTTTTTCCACATGTCCTAGCTAGTGTATCATGACGGGTATTATTGTGACTACAGGTTGTGGTATGTGATGTCTTGTCTATGAGATGTGCACATTAAATATCCCTTGCTGATCTTCGGTATGAGTAGCGGATCTCTGTCTGTCTCTGTCTCTCTCTCTCTCTCTCTCTCTCTCTCTCTCTCTCTCTCTCTCTCTCTCTCTCTCTCTCTCTCTCTCTCTCTCTCTCTCTCTCTCTCTCTCTCTCTCTCTCTCTCTCTGGGTTTACGAGGAGGTTTGATCCTACAACTAAAACACCCGAGGCGAGCGCTCTAACGACTGAGCTACATCCCGCCGCATGGACATTGATGGAGTAATAAATGAACCGTTATTCAGTAACCTCAATTCGTCAGACGACAGCATAATATGAGGTATTATTGTACACTGAATATTTACAATAACATGATGACAACATGATTTCTTCTTAAACATATATACAGACATGGCACGAAATAACTATGCACATTACTTTGAAAGACGACACATAATGATTAGATTTTACTAAATAATATAGCTATAAGATTTTCATGATTTAATATTTACAATGACATGATGACAACATTATTTCTTCTTAAACATTGTCACGGGGATCCTATAATACCTGTAACTGAATAAAACACGATTATCCAAATATCTCTCCTAACTGTATATTTATTAGATCTCTCTGTATCGGGCAGTCTAATACCCGAGTGGCTCGGCTCTAGGAATAATCAGAGATAAGATCTATATATATATATATATATATATATGTAGCACGTTTAGTTCACTAGAAAACACAACAAAACACAATACACTTTGGAATCTGTATTAACACTACGCTGACAAATGTACTTGCCGCAGTACTTAATTAAAAACAACAATATAATAACAACCCAAAGCTAATCACTTAATTAGTTAATCACTAGGTGTCTAGTTTACACAATATTCTAATCACTTCACGGTGATACAACACACACGTGTGATAATTGAGAAACGCTGCCAGGGGAACTTAATTAATAAAGGAATTACAACTCTATTCCTAACTGGTTAATTTTTAATTAACCCTTAACTACTCATTCAGTAACCTTGTAATACAGAACGAATACTGGTACATATCCCAATAAAGACAATAACCTACAGTTTACCTAGGTCCTCTAGGATGACTGGCTAAGCTTTAATATTTTAGAACAGTGAAGCCTACAATTTACTTCGTCAGATTACCGGAGACACTGTCTAAATAATATTGGTATAATACAGTATTAAATTATTTAAAGTCACATCAATCACATCAAGGTTATACAACAGAGCAGAAAAATATATTTACCAGTCCAGTCGGACTACGTTCCCCGGGAGCCTTCCAATATTTCTCCCCGATATATCTAAAATCCTATCTATTTATTCAAAAATCTCAGAGACAGCGAATATCGCCTGGGGGCACAACGCGGTACCTCACCTATCATGTGATATTTCCACAACTCCCAGGGACGGTATTTTCTCTTAGATGGCCAGACAGACCGACGCCTAGTTCGCTAGAACCCACGGTCGTAAAACCGCACAACCAGAGTTATTACGTAACTACTGGCCACATGGCCTCCACACGTGGTCTAAGTGCATATTGGAACGCAGCTCTACCACCGTCGCGCGGGGGTATTACGTAACCAAGCTGCACACGGCCCTCTAAAACAATTAACATCGCCACAGGCGAAAAGATAAGAGCATGTTCCGTCACAAACATATATACAGACATGGCACGAAATAACTATGCACATTACTTTGAAAGACGACACATAATGATTAGATTTTACTAAATAATATAGCTATAAGATTTTCATGATTTAATAGTTACTATAGAATTTAGTGATATGTGTGCCTATAGCTGCGTTCACACTTAAAATTTAAACAAGATTAACTAAACTGGTATAATGTAAGTGTGAACGCGATCTTTTCGCCATACCGGTGTAATAGCCCAAAATATACCCCCCCCCCCCCCCCCCAAACTATACCCGGGGTATAAACTGGACTAGCCCAGAATATACCCCAGGGTATAAAAGAGGCTAGCCCAAAATATACCTCTCTTTTGTGAAAGCAATAGTTTCTTTTCTTTTAAAGAGTTTATTATTTATTTATTTATTTATTTTGTATACAGGTTAGTAATAAAAAAAATAAAGGCTAGGGTTAGGGGTATAAAACAGACTAGCCTACTTTAACCCCGTGTATAGTTTGACGGGAGGTATATTTTGGGCTGTTACACCGATACTATAGCTGAAACACTACGGTATGCGGTTTAGAAAGAAAGAAATGTTTTATTTAACGACACACTCAACACATTTTATTTACGGTTATATGGCGTCTGATATATGGTTAAGGACCTCACAGATTTTGAGAGGAAACCCGCTGTCGCCACTTCACGGTCTACTCTTTCCGATTAGCAGCAAGGGATCTGTTATTTGCGCTTCCCACAGACAGGATAGCACAAACCATGGCCTTTGTTGTACCAGTTATGGATCACTGGTTGGTGCAAGTGGTTTACACTTACCCATTGAGCCTTGCGGAGCACTCACTCAGGGTTTGGAGTCGGTATCTGGATTAAAAATCCCATGCCTCGACAGGGATCCAAACCCAGTACCTACCAGCCTGTTGACCGATGGCCTAACCACTACGCCACCGAGGCCGGTGTATGCGGTTTAGTTAAACTGGTATAAGACGGGAGTGACTGTGATGTTCCAGTCAGAATAAACGGTAAGTGCGTTAGCAACGGCCTAACACTACCAGACTTGTTGTCCATTGCTGTTTTGATGTCTTTCGCACGTGCGAATAACTACCCTTCCGCTTTTAACCGGCATAGCTATTACACGTTTGAACGCTCGTCATTTCCAACCAAAAGCGTTTTAGCTAAAGTAGTATAGTTAAACAAGCTGTAAGCTGAAACACAAAAAGCACTTATTAGACAATGTAAACACATTGCGACAGTGTAAACACATTCCGCTATTAAATATTTTTTTCTCTCTCTGTTGAATCACAATTATTTAGTGTTTGCAGTAGCTCTATATAAAAAAAAAGAAGTTTGTTTTATTTAACGACAGCACTAGAGCACATTGATTTATTAATCATCGGCTATTGGATGTCAGATCCGTTCCTAACTGAACAAATGCATGAAATAATGTCTATGAAAGGTGTATCCGTTGCGCGATTACGTTCATATTACATATAGTCTTAAAGAGAAAACTCGCTACATTTTTCCATTAGTAACAAGGGATATTTTATATGCACCATCCCAAATACAGGATAGCACTTACCACGGCCTTTGATATACTAGTCGTGGTGCACTGTCTGGAACAATAAATAGCCTAATGGACCCACTGACGGGGATCGATCCTAGACCGACCGCGCATCAGACGAGCGCTTTAATAGTAGGCTACCTAACAAAAATAAAAAATAACGACACCACTAGATTGATTTATTAATCATCGGCTATTGGATGTCAAACATTTGGTAATTTTGACATATAATCTTAGAGAAGAAACTCGCTACATTTTGTTTTCCATTAGTAGCAAGGGATCTTTTATAATGCACCATCCCACAGACAGGATGGCACATACCACGGCCTTCGATATACCAGTCGTGGTGTACTGGCTGAAATGAGAAATAGCTCAATGAGCCCACCAACGAGGATCGATCAGAAACCGACCGCATATCCAGCGAACGCTTTTACCACTAGGCTACATCCCGCCCCACAGGGCTACGTGATCCCGCTAGTGTTGACAGTTAATTGTTCATATATTGTTATACCAACAGTCAATACCGTAACCGCTAGTGTCCATTGTTACACTACGGACCCCTAGGAACAATAGCTAAAGTGGGGGCTCGGTGGGGATGGAGGCACAACCTCTGGTGGAGGGACGACAAGTCACAGTTTTATGTTTATTTATATAGAGTAGGACAAAAACCCCCCCCCCCCCAAAAAAAAAAAAAACCACCCCCAAAAACCCTTACATTTTCGTCCTCAAGTCGGGGTGGGGCCGTGGGTGGATGGGGGGGGGGGGGGGGGGGGGCGCACATGTCCTTGCACACCAAGAACTAAGGTTACGTAGTGTCAGTGACTTTGGAAATTGGATACAAACGAATTAACAATAACTGAATTCGCAGTTTATGGTATGACTTTGCGAAGTGATTCCGTATTTTATTGGTCTGCGAATGTCACTTCTTTAAATGTTTTCAAAATAGCGCGTTTAATTATTCATGCAACAGTATATCTGTGCTGCCTATCTCTGATATTTATTGATGGGGGGGGGGGGGGGGGCACCCAAACTGTCTATAGTCCGATGAATTGGCCTAAAACTACATTTTAAGCACACTGTCCTGGGCAGACACCTCAGCCTAGGTGGGAGCCGGTACCGGGAGGTGAACCCAGTACCTACCAGCCTTATGTCTGGTGGCCGCTAGTCGTGTTATGGGTCAACAGGCTTATATAAAAGGTGGTGGGGAAAGAGAAGGCGTGGTTGGCTTCACACAAAGAAACACTTTCACAACGAGATCAATGTCGTCACGGATGTGAAGTAACCCGTGCAAACTATTCTGAAACCAATATAGTGCTAATGTGTTATTCTCACAAGATTGTTTTTAAAGCAGATCGACAATGTGTGCCGACCTTGTCAAAATATCATTCGGACTCTACCTTGGGCAGAGATACGATAATGAATGTGTCTGTGATATTGTCGTCCAGATTTGCTTACAGTCTGCAAAGGGGAAAGGATGGGGGTGGGGGATAACTGAAGTGCAAACGACCTGGCAAGACATTACTCAATGGGGTTACAGCTCTATAGTGTTAAGGTTCAATGGTCCGAAGGTTCATCCCTAACCCTAACCCTAACCGTAGGTTCAGTAGTCCGAAGGTTCGGTAGTCCGAAGGTTTATAAACCTAACCCCGGACTATTGAACCTTCGGACCATGGGGAAATCTCGTGTGGAGCATGCACCCATGAAATGTCGGGTATATACGAGTGAAAACCAGCCTCACTAGTGCCATGGTTAATAAGCCATCGAGTTTAAGGCTGGGTGGTATTAGGTTCGCATCTTGGTACCGGCTGCCACCCATAGCCAGCTTTGACGGCTCAATAGGTCACTACAGGTGGTTGGTTGTCTATCAGGATCAGGACCAGGAACTGTATCAACGTGCTCATAGAACCCACTGTTTTCAAGCACGCCCTTCAGAGGCGGAACGTCGCCCAGTGGTACAGCTTTCGCTCGATGCACGGTCGTTCCAGCCAGTGCACTACGACCGGTATATCAAAGGCCGTGGTATGTACTACCCTGTCTGTGGGATGGTGCATATAAAAGATCCCTTGCTGCTAATCGGAAAGAGTAGCCCATGAAGTGGCGACAGCGGGTTTCCTCTCTCAATATATGTGTGGTCCTTAACCACATGTCTAACGCCATATAACCGTAAATAAAATGTGTTGAGTGCGTCGTTAAATAAAACATTTCTTTCTTTCTTTTTTTCACGCACGCCTATCACGGGCTTAGCCTCTGACATCGCCAGTGACTAAGTTCGAGATGCACCCAACGTCTGATATAGCAGTTCGTAGGTTTGATACAGAAGTTCGTAGTGCCTCGAATGCCACTGGTGACATATTAGTCCAGGATCCATAGACCTTAAAGGCCCCCCCCCCTCCCCTCCCCCCCCACACACACACACACATACTCTCTCCCTCAACATGATTTGAAGCAAACTTCACTCAACACACCTTTATTTTGTTTTTATTTGATTAACTGAATAGGCCTTCTTGTAATATAACTGAATGGTCTGCTTTGCCAAACATTTTGCAAACAAAACATGTACTATGCAATATTTCTATACAAAAATGAGAAACATAAACGGAGATTTTTTCCTTCCACACATACTGCATACTACCTCGAATGACATTGATGACATGTGTGACAGGACTTGATGTAATAAAGAGTTGTTTTATTTGACCAAAATATTCCCGTGATTTGATTTGAACCAGTGTTACTGTAATCTGTGATGCTCGAACTGTTTGACTGGTACCCAAAGTGGTCATTCTGGTTTAACGTGAAGCGCATAAACCAGTCTAGCGAACGTATTTGCTGTTCAGTCTGGCTGAGATGTGTGCCCAGGACAGCGTGCTGGAACCTTAATAAGATATAACGACAGAAATCGAGTTAAAGGGAATGATGAGTGACCTACTAGTGTCCACGATTTCGTTCTCAGACAATTTATTTATTAAGCCTTCATAGACGAAATCATTCAGCGTGTATAATCATTACTTTATTATTTTATTATATCATAACACAAGTGTGCAGAACATTATTGATTATACAGGGTATGTGTGTGGTGGTGGTGGTGGTGGTGGAGTGTATGTGTGTGTGTGGGGGGGGGGGGTTGGGGTGTGTGTTATGGTGGTAGTCTAGACAAATTTTCTACGTTGGGTTCGTGTTATGCTTCCCCGGAAAATATAGTTTAAAAAGGAAATTCGATTTGAGCAGGCAGGAGTTTGACCCCCGAATCCCCAATAATACACGCGTCTGACCATCTTGTCAGAATGTATTGATTGTTGTAGAATAATTTATTAGTGTAAGCCACGTAACACGTGAAGAGTGTAAATAAAGTCCATTGGAGTAGAAACACCTGAGTCCGGCGCATCTCCGACCATTTAGTAATTAAGGCGAGGCCACACGGTACAAGTGTCTCGTACGATAATTTTTAATTACTACTACATAGATCCTGAAATTAATGCGCCCCTAAATTAATGCGAGTGACGGTGGGCAGACTAAAATTCGATGTGAAATTATTGCGAGTGACCTCCCTTTGAAATATTACTTTCCTAATAACACACGTCTGTGTACTTTTCGGTTAAATCCAAGTTACAGACGTCTTCAATGAGATCAATTCAGGGTACACAACAGTTAACAACCTGTTTAGTCCCTAGTGTTTTTGGTGAGTTAAAAACAAAGCAACGGTCATCTTCAGGATTAGCGTGCAAAAACCAATTCACACGCGATGAATCGTGTCGGCTTTTTATAGGGTGACCATTGCAACCGATGAAATCGTAATATTATGTTTGTCTTTGTCAATCGGCTATTCTCGCGGCTACTCTCGTACGAGACACACGTATCGTGTTGCGCCGCCTTTACTGAACGATGGGGGTGGGGCGTAGCTCAGTGGTGGCAGTTCACGCCTGAGGTAAGGTGGGTCGTCGGATAGATCGCCTTTGGTGAACCCGTCGGGTTTTCTCCCGTCCCAACCACTACACGGGGACATCAGTTAAAATTAAAATTAAAAGTTTGTTTTGTTTAACGACGCCACTAGAGCACGTTGATTTATTAATCATCGGCTGTTGGATGTCAACCATTTGGTAAGTTTTACATATTATAGTTTTAGAAAGGAAACACGCTACATGTTTTCATTAGTAGCAAGGGGTCGTTTATATGCACCATCCCACAGACAGGATAGCACATACCACGGCCTTTGATATACCAGTCGTGGTGCACTGGCTGGAACGAGAAATAGCCCAATAGGCCCACCGATGGCGCTTTACCACAGAGCTATATCCCGCCCCTAAAAGATAAATAGAATACACATTGCATGGTGTCTGCGGTCACTAGTGATGGTGGTGATGGTTTTTTGACTACTTTCAATGATAGCTGCCTCATGCTTTTTGTATTAATTAAAACACATATTATTCGTTTTAAAAATAATAAAAAAGAGTTAACAATATCCTCCAAAACACACTTAACAGCAACTGCATTTCTAATATCCCTAAAACAAATGTATATTCCACAACACCCCACAGACGGGGATCGATCCCACACCGACCGCGCATCAGACGAGCGCTTTGCAACAGGTCTACGTCCCCCGTCCCCACTGTTAGATGATCACCTTATATAACAAGTAAGCTCCTGTCAGAAATATCGCGGATGGCACGTAACACGTGACAAATTAATGTTTACACTGTTGTTACATTTTACGTGACAGACGCATGTCGATTGTGCCGATGTCGTCGTCCCTGACAACGCCATCAGATTTAACCTCGTGCCGCACAAAGGAGTACCATATTATAAGTAAGAATATCACGTAACAGCAGTGAAGTCGGAGAGTTAACAATAAATGTAACGCACACCAGACATGTGTATGGTTATTTATTTCAGTTCGCGTTCATTAATTATATCATGTTATCTCGGATATATATATATATATATATATATATATATATATATATATATATATATATATATATATATATATATATATATATATATCTGTGATATTTGTATTTTTGCACAGTCCTTTACACTGTGTTTTTATTTAAATCTTGAATTTTTATATTTATGTGATTCAACATTTAATGTTTTTGCTTTTACCATAATGTGTCACCCAATAGCCGATGTATTTTTCGTGCTGGGGTGTCGTTAAACAATCATTCATTCATTCATTCATTCATTCATATATATATATATATATATATATATATATATATATATATATATATATATATATATTAATAGCATCTATCACCGTTGTGAGGTATAGATTAAGCAATTCCAACCCAATGGACAAAATGTTTTTTGTGTGAGGGCCGAGGTTTACCGAGAGTTCCAATTGCCTTATCTACACCCCACAACGGTGACTGATTCTTTTTCTTGCCCATTTTATTACAGTAACAACACATTAATTTTGTAAACTACGGTCTGTTTATTGTAGAACGATTCATAAACATTTTACCTACAAACTCATTTAATCATACGCGGGGAAAATATAGTAAAGCTCATGCAACGACATACAAATGTAAACCTCGGCCCTCACAAAAAACAACAACAACAACAACAACAAAAAAAACCATTTTGTCCCTCGGGTTGAAATTGCCGTATCTATACCTCACAACGGTAATATATTCTATTAAAATGAGTGACCGTTAGATACCATTTGTCTCACAACGAGTTGTTTTAAAATGTATCCAACGAGCGAAAGCGAATTTGATGCATTTGTAAACGAGTTGTGAGATAAATGGTATCTAACAGACACGAATGTATTATTCTCTTTCTTACATATCCTCCAAAACCAGGTTTTAAGCAAATTTGAACATATTTTTCGACTAAAATATATTTACAACCCTTTGCACTTTTAGCTGACTTACGCGTCACAGACACGTGATTGGCAGATTAACTATACGTCACAGTGTATTCGATGCCCATCGTGTTGTTTTTCGTTGGATATATGGCATGGGTGACCAGGGCCCCATTCCACGAAGCGATCTTAGCCCTAAGATCAACTTAAGTGCATAGGGTAGCTATGCGCTTAAGGTAATCTTAGGGCTAAGATCGCTTCGTGGAACGGGGCGCTGGTCATCACCTAGGAGCAACCAGTCGTATGTCTTGAAATTGTTAACAAACGTAAGTGTGTAAACAAGACCAAAGTGTTTAACGTGCACATTCAGTGCAAGCTGTTGTTGCGCACGCCTGTCCTGGGCACAGGTGCCGGCCTCGACCGGTTCCTCCGTCCAGGACAGGAAATGGTTGGGGTGGGAGGAGGAGGCAGGTGTATTATTATTTTTAAAAACCAACAAAAACCAACAATCCAACAACAAAAATCCAACAAAGAAAACAAAAAACTACACAACCCCATCCCAAAACAAACAACGAATCCACCCCAAAAAACCCCAGTATTCTCACAATTCATAATTGTCTCAACGCCTAAATTGTGTGTGTGTGTGTCTGTCTGTGTGTGCGTGCGTGCGTGTGTGTCACCTCTAATTATTTCCACATTCATCGTTAGACAGCTACAACTTAGCAAAGCCTATCGCTACAGCATGAAGTTTGATACCAATATCATGATCACTAGCCCCGTCCCCACCCCCTACTCCAGTGAGAGTTAGCTATTTCCTTTGAATATTTTGTTACTTTACGGAGTGGAGTACAATCATATTTGATACGGTTGCAATGTTTTTCTTCAACACTTTGTCTATATGGGCGCGAGTGCGAGAATATTAGCAGAGAGGGGTGTGTGTGGGGTGTGGGGTGTGTGTGTGGGGTGTGCGTGTGTTTTAGACTGTGGTGAGAGAAGTCTATAAGAGGGGGTCGAGTCCCTGGAATTTATCCCGATCGATACAACCGACATTTGTCGGAGGTGGCGATCGGGATGGAAGTGCCTGAACCATCAGTGGATATAGGCATGTAAATAGAGTTTTGGTTGGCTGGCTCCCCTGGACAATGTATTGAAAAAAAGAAGAAATTTTGCTTGAGCCGGGATTGTGTTTCGACCTCTATCCCCCCCCCCCCCACCCTTCACGCGCACTTGCTGTATTGTCTGATATTAGCGATTTACTCACTCACCTTCTGACACTATTGCCACGATGAATACCACATTAATTCCAAAGTTCCAAGCTGTCGTCATTTCTAAACCCAACTCTCATTCCTCTAAAAGAGAAAGTTTCAGATTTGTTTCTCCAAAAGTTCAATAAAACACAGTCGATTGTACAAAAGCAAACTCCAAATTCACAGCATGACAGTTAACGAAACTCTAAAGTCTCAGCGTGGTAGACGGCAAACTTTTAAACTCAAAGTCTGACAGACGACAAATCTTTAAACTCAAAGTCTGGCAGACGACAAATCTTTGAACTAAAAATCCGACAGATGACGCAAAAAGCTTTAAAGGTAAAATCTGATAGACAACACAGAGTTTACACGTGAAGGTTGACCGTCACCAAATGTTTAAATGTTTATCAGACAGGCGACTAAACTTTAAATGTTAAATCTTCAAATTCAGTGTCTGGCAGATCAAACAATTTAAACACATTATTCACAATACGACCAATGTCAAAACTTTGAACTCACAATTTTGCAGAAGTCAAAACTTTATAGTCTCTATTTGGCGAATGTTTAATAAAAAAAAAAATCAAGATTCAGCAGTCGATAAAAATA
This sequence comes from Gigantopelta aegis, assembly GCF_016097555.1. NCBI lineage: Eukaryota > Metazoa > Mollusca > Gastropoda > Neomphalida > Peltospiridae > Gigantopelta > Gigantopelta aegis. Next base: position 21,159,020 of record NC_054706.1, read on the forward strand.
TAAAATGTTACGCGAAATAGTTCTTCTGTTTTGTTTGGGAAAAAAATGCAGCTACAATGTCCGATATGCTATTATAACACAAATCCCATAGCATGGAGCTATACAGAGATCGAATTTGTGTTCCATCAAAGGATCCGAGAGGAATGAAAACAGCGACTCGAGCTATAAATTCCAATTTCACCGAACAGTGTCATCATTCATCCGCATGTGTTGGGAGTTACAGCAGCCTCGAGAGACTGAGCAAGAGCAATATCGTGCACAGGGAACCAAGCGACGCCGTTCCGCGTTTCGCTTCAGCCCGTGTCCACGTTGCGCGTTAGGTTTCGACTGATATGATTGGTAAACTTCTCTTGGCGCTCTATCGATCAATATTACCTGATTTCAACCATTGACAAAGTTTCATCAATCACAAGCCAGCTGTGTAGAATGTTGCATGTGTGGGGCTAGGAGATAATATGGGCGGGTATACACCGGCAATGGTGGTGTAGTGGTTATGCCGTCGCACATAAAGGCCAATCACACCTTCTCTTTTCCCACCACCTTTTACACAGAGCTGTTGTCCCATAACACGACTACCGGCCATCAGACATAAGGCTGGTAGGTACTAGGTTCGCCTCCCGCTACGGGCTCCCACCCTGAGATAGTTCAATGATTCATTGGAGGGGGTGGGGTGGGGATGTAACCACTACACCGACTACCCTATCTGATTATAGACCTTTTACAAATGTTCCCAGATGTTGTTGAAAATAGCATAGAAAATAATAAAATATTTTACGACATTGATTGTATCTTTGAAAACCAAAACCAAGCAAAGCATTTGAGCTTTGACGATGCATCTGTGTAAAGAGGGAAAGGTGAACAGAGGGTGAAGTGCATCGACACCCATCACAACTATATCAAGAGTCCTTTAGTCCTACACTGGTTATATGTTAGGATAGCGTTAGAGCGTACTTGACGCTGAAAACTGACAATTTGTCTGACCAAACAGTTGCCAAGGACACGTACTAAAAAGGTTCATTCTGTGTTGACTAAGGTATCGAGTTTTTTCTTATACTTTATCAAGTACAGGGCCTAAAAAAGTAAATGTTTCCGGGAAGGTGCTCCCAAAAATTAAGAAGAGTAGCATGGCTTGAAAAAACCCCCCACAACCCTACATTTTGTTTCACTCTTTTCTTTTGGATTAAAAGAGGCCACATATTAATTTTAAAAAGAAATCGAAAAAATACTTATTATTTATATTTATAGTCTCTGGACAGTAGTTATTTCATACATTGGTCCACTGTATTTCTAAAAGTCCTAATTGGCGGTCGAAAATAACAGGGGAACTAACTATGCCAGTGTCGGACAATACGGTAATAGTTTAAGTTAAAATGAGTTTTAAATTTATTTTCTTCCTGTGGAGTCTACGACTAAGTTTAACAATTAAAAATAATAAGGGTGTGTGTGAGCTACTTACAGCGAAAATGAATCTACCTCTAGCAAACTCATACTATCACTTAACAACAAGGGAGCTTTCCCACAGAGAGGATAGCACATACCACGGTCTTTGGTATAGAATTGGTTAGTCAACCCTTGAAATTGCCCACGACAATGCCGTGGAGATTGCCATGGAGGTTTTAATTCTTCACGGCACCTTCTTTTGCCTTGGACTGGTCAGGCCATAGGGTTTTACGTGCACATTCAGAGCAAGCTGTTGTAGCATATGCCTGTCATGGCCTTACCCGGCTCCTTTGTCTAGGACAGGAAAAGGGTTGGGGTGGTTGGAAGAGGGGACCGCCCGCACTGGCAGGTACAAAGGAGCACCAGCAGTCTGACCGGGGTCGGTTTCGGGCGGGGATAGTTTTGGTGCTATGGAATTTTGAATGTCCCGTAGGATTAAGTAAAAAAGGAAAGGTTGCACAGTTTTTATAAAGGAAATTTGGCGCATTTTTGAATGGTTCGCCGAAATATAAGGGGAGCTACGTACAATTTTGATCTTAGTATGCCAAAAGTAGCTCGTTATTGGAACCTAGCCTATCGATGACCGTCGTTGTGTGTCTCCCTAAGCTGCCGCGAATTTGGCCCTCATTTCATTCATTTCAACTTATTTTCGTGCTTATATCCAATTAAGGTTCAAACACGCTGTCCTGGGCACACACCTCAGCTATCTGGTATGTCTGTCCAGGACAGTGGGTTAGTTGTTAGTTGGTTAGTGGTTAGTGAGAGAAAAGAGAGTGTAGTGGCCTTACACCTACCTACTGAGCCCTTAAGAACTCGCTCTGGGTAGGAACCGGTACCGGGCTGCGAACCCTGTACCTACCAGCCTACCAGCCACCGAGGCCAGTTCGGTTCTCAACAGGGCCTGGCCTGTTCAGACCGTGGTAGGACAACCCATGGCAGACTCGTTTGCAATTTGTGTATTTTGCCTTGAACTATATGCAGGGTGTTTATCAATGGTATGTTTGTTTTTTTGCTGTGGGCATTTTCTTAATTACAAGGGTTGTTAGTACGGTAAAAGCTCAATGAAATGAATTAATGAATGTTGAACGACACCCAGCACAAAAATACACATCGACTATTGGGTATAAAAGGTAAGATTAGTATAGGTATATGAATACGATTTAAAAAAAAACCCGTGCGTACACCTAGGTGTTGGAATCATACGACCAACTGCCCCTCTGATAAACGCGTCCAGGTATGCGAATACTGCGTGAGAAATAATGTGTCCCTTGGGGAAAATAATAACATTATCTTTCTCGTACTGGCTGCCCTGCCCACACAGGTAATTACTGTTTAATATCTCTTCAGTGCACTAGGCTTATGAAAAGCGAAAATGCTTAATGACACCCAAGGACGCGGTTAATCCTCATTTGGTAGGTGATGCTTCGAGTTCTTTATTGCTTTAAGTTTTTACAACTTATCAGCATGAATACACACTGACTGGATGTAGGCCTACATAATATAGCTATCACAAATCGGCCTCGGTGGTGTCGTGATTAAGGCATCGGACATAAGGCTGGTAGGTACAGGGTTCGCAACCAGGCACCGGCTCCCACCCTGAGCGAGTTTTAACGACTACCCCTTTCCCACTTATGCGGTTTTCGTACGGTGCGCGCTGTTCTGGAGTGTACGGTTTTCCGCCAGTTTTTTATGACCAACGCGCAAATTTCATTACCTAGGCGGTGTGCTCACGGGTTGATCACGGCGGTGTAGCGGTTCCTGCGGTTCGATGCGTTTCGGCTCGCGTAGGGTCGTAGAAGGTCGTCTTTCAGCGGATCGCCGGGGATGACAGACGGTGATCACGTTGTTTATACGGATATGCACGGTGTTCTCACGGATGTACACGGTGTCCTCACGGACATACGCGATGGTTTCGCGGATGTGTGCGTTGTCTTCACGAATATAAGCGGTGGGCTCGCGGACATGCACGGATGTTCGCGGTGGCTTTGGGATAATCACGGAAGCACTACGATGAATACGTACACCACGGATTCCTCACGGTGTGTAGACGGTTCTGGAACTGCGGAAAACAGCGAGACTCTGCGGAGTGGGCAACCGCGCAGAACCGCAGAAATGTTGGTGTAAAAAGTCCCTCCAATGCTGCTGTCTGCCATTTCATCTGCTGATTTCAAGAAGATAACATGCTGTCTGAAGAAGACACGCTTTTTCCACTAGACAATAGAGCTAAAGTACTGCAACAATGTGCTATGGAGCTCCTGGTTCTGACTGCAGAAGCTGCTATGGTCATTATAATAATGAGGAGGCAAAAAGAAGCTGAAATTGTTGCTGCAAGAGAAAGAAGGAGAATGAAAAGACAGAGAAGAGTATGGGTCAAACAGTGGTTGCTGAGAAGGGTCAGGTTTGGACAGTATGAACAACTCATGGTTGAATTGGGAGCAGAAGACCAGTCAAGTTTCAAGAACTTTCTGAGGTAACTTCACATTTCTGTCATCATTCCAATTAAAATGCAAGTTTTTCAAGAGGACGGAGGAAAGGGCTTATAGTCCGATTAACACAATATAGGACATTTACGCACATGCACAAGTAACTGGCAACTTTCCCACACTCGTACGTGTAAAAATCCCTTGACAAGTATTAACCTGCCCTGAGCGTGAAAAAGAGAAAAATAGCTTTAACCTAAGTACAAAGAGAATCCTTCCTGACTGTGACAGCTTGGAAAGCTAGTGTCATAATTATGGAGGCAAAGTACATTACTAAAGAATCATACAAATCTGAAATGAACCATAATGATGAAATTGCAAGCAAAGCAAAGAAGAGGAATGATCATTGTCACAAAATGTACTTACTTTACTCAGAACTTCTTCTACTGAAGGTGTTGTTGTGGAGGATATCTTTGAGGAACGCTTGGAAGAAGAAACCTTTGAGGATTTGGACGCCTTGGACACTTCACTAGCGGACCCAGGATCTGAATCTCCATCCTCCTCTTCTGTGGAACCATGATCTTGAGATACATCAGATGGAGCAGCACTGGGCAGGTTCTCCGACAGTTGACCCCTTTCTTTCTCTTGCCTTCTGCAACTCTCCTCATGTAATTCTGGATGTAACCGAAGTTGTCTAGGACCCACTTGTCACGGTCAGCGAGGGGCTGCGCTCCAGAGCCAGAGGGCTGCTTCTTGATGATTTTCCCTGCTCTGTCTCGCATCGATTTCAACCAGGTGGTCAACTGTTCTGCAGATATTCCGAACTGTTGATCTTTTCCTTTCATTATTCTCTGCCTCTTCTCCTTGTTTTTATAATCAGCCATCCTGAAGTTGTATAAGAATTCATTTTCTTTATACCAGTCAGCCAATTCTTGTTCTTGTTCTGGCTGCAAGATCAATGGAACAGCTCTCGTTTTTTTAATTGCTGGGGTTGTTGCAGCTCCGTCTTTTGTTTGTACTTCTGTGTCAAGTGTCTCATGTGTTTGTTGTTCTTCGTCGGATTCTACCGTAGCAGGATCATGTTGTGGAGAAGGTGCAACAGGAGGAGTGACATACCTATGTCTTTTCTGTTTGCCCTTTCCTCGTCCCTTAGGTGGCATGGTTATCAGATGATGGACAGTACAGTCTTGTAATAGGTTTTCTCAAGACAGTCGCTTTTCGTGGAATGAGGAGTTTTGGCATGGGCTGCTTTATATATTTCTCCAGAACCGCTACAGATCGTGAGAAGAACGTAATTAAACGTATTAGCCGTGTGGATAACGTAACAACCGTAGTTATGGTCAAGAAACCGCATGCAAACCGCCAATGCATTCAAGGGAACCGTATAGCTTCCGCAAAGAAACCGTAGCGACCGTAAATGTTAATTGTGGCGGAAGACTGCGGTTTCTCGCGGAAGGTCGCGGAAGGTTAACGGTTTGCTTGCGGTCATTACGGTGCATTCACGGTTCGCGCGGATTTCTTACGTTTTAGAGCTTTCCGCAGCATTTCGGCGGAAAAATTAAACATGTGTGTTTTTTTCCGGGGGTGCCCGCGGACACTCACGGAACCTGCGGAAGCTTGCGGAAACATGCGAATCACCGCGCGGTGTCTTCGAGGATCCCTGCGGTTTTCAAACCGCGTCAAACCGCGGTCTGAACCGCATAAGTGGGAAAGGGGTATAATAACCACAGCACCCTCTTCTTTCTCACTAACAACTATTAATTGACAAAGTAGGACCTCGTACCTTTAATATATTAATTAACGAGCTAAGTTTAGATAGAAATATCACACAGTATTGTAATAGGACAACGTCTCTTTAATATATTAATTAACAAACTAAGTTTAGATAGAAATATCACACAGTATTGAAGTAGGACACACACCTTTAATATATTAATTAACAATATTAATATATTAACGGTACATATCCTTGTTACAATATTGTGATATTTCTATCTAAACTTAGTTTGTTAATTAATATATTAAAGGTATGTGTCCCTGTTACAATAGTGTGATATTTCTTTCTATTGTTATCAATATATTAAAGGTTGTTGATTTTTCCAAGATTAAAGTTGATCTTCCAAGATTATATGTTGTTCTTTCCAAGTTTAAAGTTGATTTTTCCAAGATTAAAGTTGATTTTTCCAAGATTAAATTTGATTTTTCCAAGTTTAAATGTTGGGAAATAGAATTATTTTATTGTGTGTGATGGCACTAATACGCTTCCGTAAAACATAGATAGACCTACAGTACCACTGGAAGCGTATTAGTGCCACCAGACGCAATAAAGTAATTCTATTTGCCTACATATAATCTTGGAAAAATCAACTTTAATCTTGGTAAAATCAACTTTAATGTTGGAAAAATCAACTTTAATCTTGGTAAAATCAACTTTAATCTTGGAAAGATCAACATATAATCTTGGAAAAATCAACTTTAAATTTGGAAAAATCAACAACCTTTAATATATTGATTAACAAACTAAATTTAAGATAGAAATATCAAACAGTGTTTAAATAATAAACGTTACATTAATATAATAATTAACACAATATCACACAATTGTAATAGGACCACATACCTTTTATATATTAATATATTAAAGGGACGTTGTCCTATTACAATACTGTGTGATATTTCTATCAAAACTTAGCTCGTTAATTAATACATTAAAGGTACGAGGTCCTACTGCAATACTGTGATATTTCTATCTACACTTTGTTAATTAATATATTCATATAATAAATTTATAGAGGATTCGTCACGAGTATTTTTTAATATGGAAAATATCAACCGAGTATGTTCATCGGTATTTGTCACATGGGTTTATGACATGGATATCATGGGTAAGTTATAGGATAATACATAGTATTGTAGTAGGACCTCGTACTTTTAATATATTAATTAGCAAACAAAGTTTAATAAAAAATATCACACAGTATTGTAGTAGGACCCCGTACCTTTAATATATTAATTAGATTAGATAGAAATAACACATAGTATTGTCATAGGACCACATGCCTTTAATATATGTATTGTAATAGGACAACGAACCTTTACTATATTAATTAACACAGTTTAGATACAAATGTGGTAGTATGTGGTATTTGTTTTAGTTAGGATTTGTATTTAATGTTTTATTTGCAGATATTGCCTGCTATCAGCTTTTGTAATTAATGTATGTTTTTATTTACAGCTTGCCTGCTGTCAGCTTATTGTGTAACTAATGTTTTATTTTATCCTTAGCCAGGTTATGTCAAACAATAGGCTGGTAACTTGTAATTGTGGTAATCGTTTCTTTCAGCTTACACTGTACTAACGCACGTTACTTGCCTTGCATGTTAACTATTGTTCTCAAACTCCTCTCCCAAGCCCATCAGGGAATAAAACAACTTGTCTCTAGTGTTCAGGTTTATTTCTCCTGCTAAGATTATATTGTCAGGCCAGATTTCATTTTTAAAGGTGGAACTGCAAGTATTATTTGAAAGTGGATATTATCTGAAAGGTTAGTCTGTATTTTGTTTTATTTAATATATGTATGTTTTGTATACACGCATTGTTAGTTAACACCCTTAGAAAGTACTGTGGCTAGTTATTGTTTAATTACTTTATGAATGTATAAAGTAATGAGTATTTATATTGGGTATATAGATTAAATTACATTGAATTAATATTTGTTCAAGATAGCTGGCTTAAAGAAAAACAACAATCTGAATGTCATGTTAATTGTGTATGTGTATTTGTATGTGTATGTGTTTTAGTTCATCGTGTTTAACGATATGTGATTGTCAATAGTTTCTTTTATATGTCTTGTATTTGAATTGTAGATTGTCCTGTTCTCTTTCCGTGTGGTGGAGAATCCAGTTTATCTTACACCCAGGCGTCATCTACCTGGTATGAGTTTTTATGTATTATGTTTATCAAATATCAGTTTTTCATGTATAATTGTGGTATATGACCAGTTGTATTTGTCATGTTCATCAAGTGTACTTATTATATGTATTTGCTTTATGTTATCAAATGTTTTATAGTTTGGCATTAAATACTTAGGATTTAAAGCAGGATGATTTAATTTACATTATTTTTATGATGAGATGAATATGATTAAAAGATATACATTTACTTAAATTGTGATATAAATGTTATATGTATACGTAAATTATTTTACTTGGTCACATACATGAATTCTATATGTATTCTATGATGTGATATTTATTGTTGTTTTATTGTGCTTGTAGGGTGTTTTTCCTTGTCTTCATTTTGTGCGACATCGAATAAATTGTCTGGACCCACCCGTAGCTGTTTTCCTTTCTGTGTTTGAGAAATGTGAAAAATCTGATACTGCTACACAAATATCACACATCATTGTAATAGGACCACATGCCTTTAATATATTAATGGACAAAGTTCAGATACAAATATCACACCGTATTGAAGTAGGACCATGTACCTTTAATGTATTAATTAACCATATCAATATATTAAAGGTACGTGGTCCTATTACAATTATGTGATATTTCTATCTAAACGTAATTTGTTAATGTATTCTAATGGTGTACTATTTAATATAAACTTGGTTTGTTAATTAATATATTAAAGGTTGTTGATTTTTCCAAATTTAAAGTTGATTTTTCCAAGATTATGTTGATTTTTTACTAATATTAAAGTTGATTTTACCAAGATTAAAGTTGATTTTTCAACATTAAAGGTGATTTTTCCAACATTAAAGTTGATTTTACCAAGATTAAAGTTGATTTTTCCAAGATTATATGTAGGCAAATAGAATTACTTTATTGCGTCTGGTAGCACTAATACGCTTCCGAAGGGGTTAGGCTTTCTGCTTTAGTACATACAGTGAAAATGATCTTAGTGAAAAAGATCAAAGAATTACGATTAAAACTGAATTGGATTTTTTTTTATCTCTTTGATAATGAACACTTTTTTCTCTCTCTCTATAATTTGAAAGAAGCGAATTTCAAAGTAAAACGGGACACCGCTTCGTAGATTGCAATCACGGTTTTGAATTATTGCCCATCGATGTACATTCTCAACGACAAATGGCTCATTTTGATGCGTCAATTTATTTTCTTGAAGTCACTTTGAAAGCGGACTGTGTCCAGACGAGCGTGAATTCATTGTGAGAGAATGGGTTTCTTGGTCGTTTGTTTTGGAGATGGCTGGAAATTACATGGAGGCAATTTGAAATTCGGGGGCACCGTTGTCAGGCCGAAAATAAAGCAAAACGAAACGATGCGGAACGAAACACTGGCCGAAGAGAAGAGTCAACTGTATAGATAGTATTAAACCAAATAACATCCGGCTGGGTCAAAGTTCGAGGTGCACTTAAATTTTGATAGAGCAGTTAATACTACAAGTCTTGCCACTGGTGATATATGTAACAGCGTTTGTTGTAAAAAAGAAAGAAAAGCCCAACTAGTTTCATCTGGGCAAAAAATGTATGCAGTTTTATTTCATCTAGTACCACTGTGTTAAGTACGGTAGCATTGTACCTGTAAAGAAAAGTACAACAGTTTTGTGCGAAACTTGTGTAGTCATAGGCGCTACCCGTTATCTCAGCTTAACCCCCAATTTGTTTCTGATTTACTTTAAGGGTGAGGGGTAGTAGTATTTATATACATGATGTATATGTCGATTGATACGCTGCAGGTAGAAGTTTTAGCCACATATGTTACTATTGTCGTCTATGGGGTTTCACTTGTTGGTATACAACATATACGGAGTAAATGAAAACCAGTAAAACGCCACACACTTCACCACCACATCCCCCCTCCTCCTCCTCATCACCACCATCATCATCATCATCATCATCATCACCACCACCGCCACCGCCACCGCCATCGCCATCGCCATCGCCATCGCCATCATCATCATCATCACATCATCATCACCATCAATCATCATCATCACATCAATATCATCATCATCATCATCATCACATCACCACCACCACCCCACCATCATCATCATCATCATCATCATCATCACTACCACTATCATCACCACCATCATCATTATCACCACCATCATCATCTCCATCATCATCACCACCATCATCATCATCACCACCATTATCATCATCATCATCATCATCATCACCATCTTCATCATCATCATCATTATCATTATCATCATCATCATCATCACCATCTTCATCATCGTTGTCGTCGTAGTTGTCATCATCATCATCATAACATCATCATCATCATTATCATCACCACCACCATCATCCTCATTATCATCAACATCATCATCACTATCATCATCATCATCACATCATTATCACTCATGATCATCACTATCATCATCATCACCATCACTACCATCACCATCATCACAATCACTATCATCATCATCACAGGACCATCACCATCATCATCATCATCGTCATCATCTTAATGACCATCATTAGCATCATTATCAACCACTACTAACATCAAAACAAACAAGCAAAACACCAACACCCCCACCCCCACCCCCAAAAACCCAAACGAACCCCCCCCCCAAAAAAAAAAAAACCCCACCAACCCCACAACACCAACACAAAACAATCCCACCTCTGACAAAAACAAATCAGAAATATAAATGTGAAACTAAAGGAAATGGAAGGAAATGTTTTATTTAACGACGCACTCAACACATTTTATAATATGGCGTCAGACATATGGTTAAGCACCACACAAATATTGAAAGAGGAAACACGCTGTCGCCACTTTATGGGCTACTCTTTTCGATTAGCAGCAAGAGATCTTTTATATGAACCAACCCACAGACAGGATAGTACATATCACGGCCTTTGTTACACCAGTTGTAGAGAACTGGCTGGAATGAGAAATAGCCGAATGGGTCTACCGATGGGGATCGATCCTAGACCGACCGCGCATCAAGCGAACGCTTTACCACTGGGCTACGTCTCGCCCCGACTAAAAGAAATGAGAATATACACCCAAAAGGTTAAATTTCTGCCCCGGATTGGGCCCCTGGCCTCCAGAGGCCGAACCCGAGGTAGACATGCTCGAAACCTTAGTGGTATATGAGCATGTTAAAAACATTACCTACCTACCAAAAGGTTATTAACGGTCTTAACAATACATTATGTCAGACACTAATCACTGTCCCAGATTGTAGCAGATTTCAACGATTGGTGTGCCAATGACCATGGTAATTGCTATCCTTCCTAGGAACAAAATGCGAATTATATAAGATAAATAGCCTAGATGGCGATAGTGGCTTACTTTTTTCATCCTCTAGGCTGGGTTTTTCGGCCCAGTTACGTCTGCGACAAACAATAAGAGCGCGCGTTCTCCTCCTACTCGAAATGTGCTTTACCGAACTTCGGGAGCTGAGAACAGAAATATATATATATATATATATATATATATATATATATATATATATATATATATATAATATATCTCTAAGTCAGTATTATCAATATCTTGGTCATTACACTTCGTGTATACATACTTCATGTATGCATTAAAATAAACTAATTACGCAAGACACAAAGATTTTTAAAAAACGAAGAAAGAAAAAAAAAACAAAAAAAGGAAAAAGAAAGAAAGAAAGAAAGACGAGATTTAAAAGGCCAGCTTATAAAAACGAAGAAAAATAATACCTTTGACATATACATGGGTTGTGTTGAACTTTATTTTCAGTTAATTAGTCATGGACAAGCGTGACCTTCTACTATTTTAGGACGTACTCAAAATTATTAAATTATAAATTAGATACATATTTCCATTATTGACGGGAAAGACTGAAGGGCTAAGCTCTAGGCTAGTGTTAATAGCACTCCGGTGGTACTCTTATCTTCCACCAAAACCTTGCCTTGAAGAAAAATGCATATAATTGCACACAGTAGGTCTCAGTTCCACAGTAGTTGCATCATCTGGTTTAAGTCTGTCAGGTACAGGGTTCGCATCCCGGTATCGACTGTCACCCAGAGCGAATATAACGGCTCTGCCCGGAGCCTTCTCTCTCAGTAGTCGCTAACAGCTAATAATTGACGCCTGCTCTCTGGACAGGTAATCAGGCCCGTATTTGGAGGGGGGGGGGGGGGGGGGGGGGGGGGTGTGTCAGGGTGTTCGTCCGAACCCTCCCGCAAAAGCTGAGGTCCACTTTTTTCTGTTTTTTAATATTGCATAAATACTTAACTGTGATGTATGCAACTTTCCCATAATACAACGTTTGCTTGTTTTCATCATTTAGCAATCCCCTTACCAAAGCTGCAGTGTACATGAAAAAAAATACCTTCTACTGATTTATCAACCAAAGTTAGAAATAAAAGGTTAACAACAAAAAGTAATCCTGTTATGTCAGGTCAGGTCATAGGTTTTAACGTGCACATTGAGAACAAGTTGTTGTAGCACACGCCTGTCATGGGCCCGGTTCAGTTGTCGACATTCGCCGGCTCCTCAATCCAGGACATGAAAAGGTTTGGGGTGGGTGGCAGGGGGGGGGGGGGGGGGTTGGTTCTGTGGTCTTGAATTTGCAAATGTCCCTTAGGATTAAGGCCAATTTGAAAAAGTTACATACTTTCTTAAATGCAATTTCGAAGTATTTCAAAATGTTTTATGGCCAACATGTGGATGCCATTTTGATGATATGATGCATCAGTGATAAACATGGAATGGGATGCAATACATTTTGCTGTAAACGTTCGAGGACTACACCTGTACTCTTAACAGAGGCTGCAGGTGCTGGCGGTGATCGGTGATTATACAATTGTTCTGAACGTAATGTGTTTCGTTTTTAATAAATATGTTCATTATTAAAGGAATTGATCATAGTTCTGAGGTACACGTACCTTTCAACATATACCTCGGGTCAATACATTTAAGTCCTGTTGTTTGCTACAATTTAATTTTCTTGAAAAAACCCAAAACAAAAATACATTACGAAATAGTCGAAAATAGTTGGTTTCAAATGTCAATTTTTAAGTTCCAGATGTCAGGAAAACGCGTTTTAGGCTTTCAGAGATTTAAAAATTTCCGGGGAGGCATGCCCCTGGAACCCCATACAAAGTTTAAAAAAAAAAAAAATCAACTTCATATTCATAAGTCCCTGGAAAATACCTAGTCGAACCCTCCCACTCGAAATGCTGGCTACGGGCCTGGTAACCCACATAGCTGAGGTGTATTCCCAGGACAGCGTACTTAAATCTTAATTGGATGTAGGCATCAAAACAAAGTTAAACTAATAAAAAATATCAGTTAATAAAACCAAATTAGAAATACCTCTACTTTATTTATTTGCCCCAACGCACCCATGTCTGAACTTCTGCATGTCGTGTCCGTACAAAACGTTCTCACTATGGTGTATAAAATTAAAAGTGTACATGATCGCCATCCACATTTGTACATACACTTCAGTTGATGTTGTCTACTACTGTTGAGAGAGGCAATGCAATCGGTCGTATACAAGTTATACACTGTCAACGGGAAGTGGCGAGTCACTTTAATGTCTGTCAGAGTGTGATTGGGCTATTGTGGCAACGATTTCAAACGACTAGATCTGTTTCCTATGCTCCAAGACCCAGACACCCACAGGTAACTACACACACAACAGCCAGGCGAGACAAACACCGGAGCATCCAGACCTTCCGGAATCTGATTTACGGCATGACTTCATGAGCGCTCGCGAGATTGCCATCAAAACAAGCACAATTCGTCGTCGTTTACGAACATTTGGGCTTCTTTCAAGGCGTCTAGGATCGACCCCCGTCGGTGGGGCCATTGGGTTATTTCTCGTTTCAGCCAGTGCACCACGACTGGTATATCAAAGGCCTTGGTATGTGCTATCCTGTCTGTGAGATAGTGCATATAAAAAGATCCCTTGCTACTAATGAAAATATGTAGCAGGTTTCCTCTCAATGACTGTGTAAAAATGACAATATGTTTGACATCCAATAGCCGATGATTAATAAATCAATGTGCTCTAGTGGTGCCGTTAAACAAATCAAACTTTAACTTTATTGCAGTGACCCTTAAAGGGACATACCCTAGATTCGAGCCATGAAAATTAAAACTAAGCTTTGTTAATCTACAAACCTGTAACACATTTGGATAAAGTTATAATTGAGTGAAACATGAGTCTGTGACTTTAAAATGGTAACTCCGCAAGGCTCAATGGGTAGATGTAAACCACTTGCACCGACCAGTGATCCATAACTGGTTCAACAAAGGCCATGGTTTGTGCTATCCTGCCTGTGGGAAGCGCAAATAAAAGATCCCTTGCTGCCTGTCGTAAAAAGAGTAGCCTATGTGGCGACAGCGGGTTTCCTCTAAAAACAGTGTCAGAATGACCATATGTTTGACGTCCAATAGCCGACGATAAGATAAAAAATCAATGTGCTCTAGCGGCGTCGTTAAATAAAACAAACTTTACTTTACTTTACTTTTAAAATGGTAAAGTACCCTCTAAAAATAGCCTAAACCTCGACTCCATAACTGTTTCTTCTCAAACGCACGTGCGTTTTTAAAAATATGAGAAATGCATTTTGTGATATTAAAAACAATAGGATGACCAAAAACACTTCGAATGTACGGAAATTGATAATCTAAACCATAAAATCTAAGTTAAGTTTGATTTCAGTTATCAAAAACGGCTATAATAATCAAAAATATGCCTTAGTGTTTAAAAACTAGGGTATGTCCCTTTAAACAGAGATTCAAGGCCACACTACCCATGAACTAACACACCAGAAAGTAAACAGTAAGGTAATTCCATTACCATTCGTACAAACATTATTCACTCACTGCATTTGTACAACCATAAACAAAATCTAAGATTTAGAGCTTCCGTGTTAAACCGTGCAAAATAAGCCTATCACACGGTTCTGTTTTAATAGCGAATAAGTGAGACGCGTTCTTGGTAACAGGAAAAGCTTGTGTCAAAGAGACATTAAAAAGCATTGATACTTTATTGCTTTGTCCAAACATCATCAAATAGAGAGTCGGATCAATGTTAGCACCATTAAAAGCCATCACCGGCTTTAGGATAAGTAAACAAAGACGAAATGACCGTGATGTGCACACTGTATGACTCTGCACGCGCGGCACACCAACACACACACACACACACACACACACACACATACACACACACACACAACGAAGGTTTTGGAAATAAGGAAGGAAAGGAACGGAATGTTTTATTTAACGACGCAGCACTAAACACATTCTATTTACGGTTATATGGCGTCGGACAAATGGTGAAGGACCACACAGATATCGATGGAGGAAACCCGCTGTCGCCAGACTCGCCACTTCATGGGCTACTCTTTTCGATTAGCAGCATCTGCACCATCCCATTGATAGGATAGCACATACCACGGCTTTTGATATACCAGTCGTGGTGTACTGGCTGGAGCGAAAAATAGCCCAATGGCCCCACTGACAGGGATCGATCCCAAACCGACCGCGCATCAAGGAAGCACTTTACCATTGGGCTACGTCTCGCTCCCCATTTTTTATAGAAATAAATAAGATATATTTTGTCCTTTGACATCATTTGTTTTCATGGTTCCTTTTTTTTTTCAATGAAACTCCTAATGTTTTTTTTCTCTTTTATTAAAAGAATCTCTTTGAATTAATATTGTAATATTTTCATTAAAAAAGGAAAAAGAAATAGTTTAAAGACTATTTTGATCTAAAAAAAAACATCACAACTAGCTGCGTATGCCTGCAATACTATATTACTTTGCTCAAAGAAAGTCGTCTTGATAGGCATTATTTGTTTTAGGGGGTTTCCGAATCGATCCAACATCAGGATTAATTTGCGGCTTGTTCGTATTAGACCAAAGGATTCAGGTCATATACTCGACACAACCAAACACAGGCGATTGCTTTCGGCTTGATAATACGTGACGAAAACAAATCGCGGCACGAAATTCACACCCTACTTTGCGATCCTGTAAAGGCGGCGCCACACGATACGAGTGCTTCGTACAAGAATAGCGACGAGAATAGCCGATTGTGATCGATAGATAGATAGATAGATAACTAGTTTAACGTGCCCATATACCACTAGGGTTTCGAACACGCCCATCCCGAGTCCTGCCTCCGATAAGATCGGTGGCCTGACTCGGGATGGAAGGGGGGTGGCAAGGGTGGAGTTGAAAATGTGCAGAATTTTGAAAATAGCAATTAGTAAAAAAAAGATAATAGAATTAAAAAAATAAAAATAAATAAAAAGTTACAAGCCAAAAAAAAAAAAGAACTGACTGCTCGGCCGAATATTTATATAATTTGGAGTATTTTAGAAGGACAGTCCAAAAATAAATAAGAGAAAGAAGAGAGGATCGGACTATTTAATAATATTAAAAAAGAAAGTAATTTCGACATAGAATTTTTAACGAAGGTACAAAAGTTTAAAGTCCGATCTATATGTCCACGTGAGTGGCCTCGTTAAGGCCGTTTGGATGCACAGCTTATAGGGACGAGATGGCATCCCGTCAAGAAAACCCCTAGATTGACAGTCATTAGACGTTGAAGGTGAAGTGCTGTGCTGAAATACAGATCTTGAGAAGCCGGATCCGTCTGAACGAGAGAGAGAGAGAGAGAGAGAGAGAGAGAGAGAGAGAGAGAGAGAGAGAGAGAGAGAGAGAGAGAGAGAGAGAGAGAGAGAGAGAGAGAGAGAGAGAGAGAGAGAGAGAGAGAGTATCAGACGGGTATAGTCCAGTCGGCATGGGTTGGTATAGTGGTGCGGACGGGCCCGACTCCGGAGGATACGAGATGGTATCACTATAAAGCAAAGCAAAGTCTAGAAAAGAGTAGTAGGGGCCGACCCCGCTTCCTATTTCTTCTTAGTGGGGCGATCAATCTTCCAGTGCTGCTAGGACAGGCTCGGACATGTAGCGACTAAACGCGAACAACCGTGGCGTTCTGCAGAATGGCGGTCATACGAGTCACGAAGAAACAAGTCGACATAGTCATCCGGAGAAATGACATGGGGGGGGGGGGGGGGGGGGCAAGGAATCTCGCTAAAACAAATCCAACCTGGTGGTGCAGACTGTCGAAACGAGAAGCGTTCCAGCGTTCAATCAGTTCCAATGGCCGCATACATCCCAGTAGAAAACGTCATTTCGCTGACAAAAACAACGAAATGAAGGATCCCCAAGTCGAGCACACGAAAGCACGTGCAGTGTGCACAAGCGAAACAAACACGTCTTACCGCGTCGAGCTCCAGACTGGGAATGGTTGTGACAAGACCAACATTACGATTCTATCGGGTGCTATGCGGTCGACTGTTTTTGAACGAGACACTCGTATGGTGTGGCATCGCCCTAAGACCAGACCGTGTAGCGCTTCAAAATTGGCCATTCAAATTCTAACTTGAGGCAGACCTGAAGATTGAGTTAATACATTAACCTCAATATAATATATTGGTAAAGCTATCCATTCGTTCATTCGTTGTTGTTTTATATTCCGTTTTCATTCTCCTTCTTCTTATCTTCCCCTGCAGGGGGTGTAACATTCTCTTTGAGAATGGCCAATACAGCACAAATTGAAATTTTGAGTAAAAGCCAGTATTTATCTGTGATATTTGTATTTTTGCACAGTTCTTTACACTGTTTTTATTTAAATCTTGAATTTTTATATTGATGTTGATCATCACTTTATTTGTTTGCATTACCATAGTTTGACACCCAGTAGCCGATGTATTTTTCGTGCTGGGGTGTCGTTAAACATTCATTCATTCTTCTTATCTTTTCATCTCTGCCTTCTTTCTCATTCATTCTATTTTCTTTCTTTTTACTTTGTTTCTACTTTTCTTAGTTGTCATTATTTTATTTCTAACTGTCTTGTTTGTCTAGCTTGTCTGTCTGTTTATCAGTCCGTTTTTCTTGTCTGTCTTACTTGTCTGTCTGTGTGTCTTGTCTTGTCTGTCTAGTATGTCTGTCTGTTTATCAGTCTGTCCGGTCTGTTTATCAGTCTGTTTGTCTTGTCTGCTTGCTGGTCTGTCTGTTTATAGTTTCTTGTCGGTGTCTCCAGGCCGACCAACTTTCCGGAATTTTCAGACAAATCTGAAATTTTCATCACGTACTCGGAATTCCTAGAATTGATGCCAGTGGTACAGCGCTCGCTCGATGCGCGGTCGGTTTGGGATTAAATTATTGTTTTGAAAAGGGCGTTCGCGCGCATAAAAATGAAAATATCAGAAGATTCCGGAAAAAAATATTTTCATTAGGTTGGTCGCCCTGTCTCTCTGTTTGTCTGCCTGACTGTCTGTCTGAACGTCTGTCTGTCTGTGTCTAGTCTCTTGTCGGTCTCTCTGTCTGTTTGTTTGCCTGCCTGTCTGTTTGACCGTCTGTCTGTCTGACTGTCTGCCTATCTTGCCTCACTGTCTTGTTTGTCTTGTCTATATTCAATCTGTGTACGTCTTGTTTGTTCTCTCTGTCTGTCTTTGTTATCTTTGTTTCTTGAAACGGTTTAACATCTAATAACCGTAATTTAGACAAATTCGTTCCTGTTTATTTTGAAAAACATTACAGCGCTATACTTAGAGGGAATGGGGCAATTATCCCCCACCCCAACAATAACAACAACAACAACAACAACAACAACAAACCCCAACCCTAAAAAGTCTAAAACTCTATTTAATTTTTTAAGACTCTATAACAATGTGCCTTGACTTTTGTTTTGTGCCACAAATCTCAGTTGTGAGAGCCCAATTATCACTATTACATCAGGGGCTGGATATAGCTCGAGCGCAGAACGCTCGGATGAGGTGCTCGGTCGGTTTGTTGCGTGTCCCATGATGGAACACCAAAGGCCGTTATTATGTACCATTCTACATATTATAAGAAAATGCATATAACAGTTTCCCTTGGTGGTTTAGTACGAGTAGCAAGTGGTGGCGTCAGCGGATTGGATTCCGCATTCTCTCTCTCTCTCTCTCTCTCTCTCTCTCTCTCTCTCTCTCTCTCTCTCTCTCTCTCTCTCTCTCTCTATATATATATATATATATATATATATGTATATATATATACACACACACACACATATGAGTCTCTCTCTCTGTGTCTATCTCACTGTCTGTGTCTCTCTCTCTCTCTCTCTCTCTCTCTCTCTCTCTCTCTCTCTCTCTCTCTCTCTCTCTCTCTCTCTCTCTCTCGCAACTAATGATGCCATTAAAAATGTGTTGATGTGTTGTTAAACCACTGGGGTAGCCAGGACTTTACAACGAGTGAGGTTGGGTACGAGTGAGGTTGGGTGCCCCCCTTTGCCCCCCCCCCCCCCGATAGCTACGGCCCTGCAAGTTCTGTTAAAATGATAAGATAAGCCAGTGTATAGGCCTAATATGACGCATTAAACACAATTAATGTATATAATTTTCCGTTCCTGTATCATACAAATAAGGCTGAGGCCGCGTTTTAGACACTGACAGTAAAACCTAACGAGTTAACGCTTTCGTGGTTTCTTATCTTTTTGTGACGCGATCACCAAAATACTGACTTACAGACAACGAGGCCAATTTCTCATTAACCCTGGGATGAATCCCTACAAGCTGGCAGAGAAAATAAGCTGGAAATGGCCATTAACTCGCCTCACCCTAATTTGTACGTATTCATGTATAGATGCTTTCTGATGGGTTTGGTTTTTATGGTCGTCACAAAGGAATAAGAAAGAAAACAAAAACAAGTTCCTAACAATACACTAACATTGTTATCACACTACCTTTATAGCTGTTTGTCTTTGTTTCCATGTTGGAGTACACCCCGACTACGTCATATAGTAATTCTAGATACTGTTATCAGCTTTCAATCTTTACATTTCAACTACAATATTAAAAAGAAAGAAATGTTTTCTTTAACGACTCACTCAACACATTTTATTTACGGTTATATGGCGTCAGACATATGGTTAAGGACCACACATATATTGAGAGAGGAAACCTGCTGTCGCCACTTCATGGGCTACTCTTTTCGATTAGCAGCAAGGGATCTTTTATATGCACCATTCCATAGACAGGATAGCACATACCACGGCCTTTGTTACACCAGTCGTGGTGCACTGGCTGGAGCGAGAAATAGCCCAATAGGCCCACTGACGGGGATCGATCCCAAACCGACCGCGCATCAAGCGAGCGCTTTACCACTGGCTACATCCCGCCCTAGTTTCAATCCCTGAAAGTAAAACCCTAAATTAGTTTAATCTACAAACGTGTAACACGTGGATAAAATTACAATAGAGTCAAACAAGAGTCTGTCATGTTCTATAAAAGAAGACAAGAGCTCATCCCCATAACCGTTACTTCTCAAAGGTACGTGCGTTTTTATAAAATATAAAAAATAGATTTCGTGGTATTAAACTCCTAGTAACAAAGAGTTATTAAGATATATTGCAATATGTAAATTTTGACCTTTACCAGACAGTAGTTGTTTAATAATGAAAAGAAGGTGCATTATCTAGTAAATATAAAGGGGTCGAAATTGGCTGAAATTTGTTCCGATCATTCAGTTCGGCAAGCTTTAAATTCTTCTGGGTCAAACTTGATTAAACATTATAATCAGAGAGAGAGAGAGAGAGAGAGAGAGAGAGAGAGAGAGAGAGAGAGAGAGAGAGAGAGAGAGAGAGAGAGAGAGAGGAGAGAGAGAGAGAGAGAGAGAGAGAGAGAGAGAGAGAGAGAGAGAGAGAGAGAGAGAGAGAGAGAGAGAGAGAGAGAGAGAGAATCGCCCACGGAAATCTTTTTGCCAACCTCGATATTATGTACTAAAAGGCCACTCAATGTACAGTCAAAACCTTCTGTAGCGGTCACCAATACCCTCTTCTTGAATCCGCTAGTCATCCCTTCTCTATTCCTCAAGTCACTAATGGATCCGTTCCTGCCAATGTAAGCGAAACTTTCAAAACAACACTAGTAGCAGAACAGAAATGCATTACGGTTAACAAACTGATGCTAGAGTGTAAGCGCAAAATAACTGTCGGTCCGATGGTGTGACAACTGATGTAGATTTTTTTTTTTAAATCTAAATAAAAACACAATGTGTATTGATTGGAACCCACTGCACCGATCGAAATGGCACTTCTCAGCCCGTGGCGTTAATTCCGAGTTCACAGTCAATCGTACGCATTAGTGCTCATTTTGTAATGGCCCTTATCCCATTCTGTACCACTTTAGCATTATCTTAGAATAAATCAAAGTTTACGAACCAAATGGCTACCAGCTTTGAAAGATAGATGGTAGTATTAGTGCCACACGTCGAGGCCAAGGTGTCACACCACCATTTCCCGTGCGGTTACCACTTGTATCAACTTAATGTAGAGCCCGGTTCTGGAAATGGGTCTTCATTAAAAATGTATATAACAGAGAAATATCTTACAAACGTTTTCTAGTCCGGTTTAGAAAGTAGGTCTAATGTTAAAAAAAACTACATAAATAGAGAAATACCTTTCAAAATATTCTTTGAGTGGGTACCGGTAAATTGACCTTTATAGTATATTAGTTACAGTTGTTTGTTAACTGTACTACCACAATGATAATAACTGTGCATGCGGTATGGTATGACGATAAGTATATAGCAAGAAAACAAGACAGATGTCTGATTTAAGAATGAGTAACTAGGATTGGTTTTAGTCAATTACCTTGTAACTGTAGTTGAACATTACACAAAAAATACAATGGGGCGGGACGTAGCCCAGTGGTAAAGCGTTCGCTTGATGCGCGGTCGGTCTGGGACCGAACCCCATCGGTGCGCTCATTGGGCTATTTCTCTCTCAAGCCTGTGTACCACGACTGGTATATCAAAGGCCGTGGTATGTGTTATCCTGTCTGTGGGATGGTGCATATAAAAGATCCCTTGCTGCTAATCGAAAAGCGTAACCCATGAAGTGGCGACAGCGGGTTTTCTCCCTCAATATCTGTGTGGTCCTTAGCCATATAAAACATTTCCTTTAAAAAGACACAACAACATGTCATTTATACTGTTATTTCGGTATTTAGACATTTTAAACACTATTTATTCCGACTTCATAATTGTATTTGAAATGTCCACACAAATTATTTAGTGATGTGCAACCTGTACGGCAGTTTATTCAAAACAGACTAGTTTCATTTTAGATACCTACTTCGAACTACTAATTACTACCTACAACTATACATACCATATCAAAGCAAAGAATATCCGGTACATATATGACAATCAACAATGAACGCAATCAACTCCGACGGGTCACTGAATTCTACACCCACTATAAAAAATAAAAATATTTGATAAATTATTACCATTATGTACTCAACCATATATATATATATATATATATATATATATATATATATATATATATATATATATATATATATATATATATATATATTCCTCTTAGGAGTATGCCGCTGTACAACGGCCCGACTGTAAATAAAGTTAAAGTACACGACTAGAGCGCATTGATATATTAATCATCGGCTATTGGATGTCAAACATTTGGTATTTTTGACATACAGTCTTAGAGAGGAAGGCCGCTACATTTTTCCATTAGTAGCAAGGGATCTTTTATATGCACCATCCCACAGACGGGATAACACATACCACCGATTTTGATATAACAGTCGTTGTTAACTGGTTAGAACAAGAAATAGCCCAATGGGTCCACCGACGGGTATCGATCCTGAACCGATCGCGCTTCAAGCGAGCGCTTTACCACTGGGGTACGTCCCGCTCCTTAGTGTAAATATTGTCTTGTATTAGTGTTGAACAATGTTTTCTGAGTCACAATTGCCGATGAGATCAATCTGTTTAATGTACACGTTGAAAGGTAACGGTAAGATTTTCAATGGTTTAACAGGGCAGGTGCATTTTAAAGTTACAGTCCCTGGTTACCATATTATAACATCATGTACAAATATGAAATACAAGCTCAAATGCACTTTTTAAAAACTCTTGTGTGTTCGCTATGAACGGAGATCGTCAAAAGTATACGCTCGATTCATCGCCTGTGCCGCCATTGCTCGACAACGCACAAACGACAGCCTGTTGTCAGTTTCAGTTAACACGTGCGTTTGCCGATTTCAAATTGTAGGGTTCTTCTCAAAAAATGAAATGAGAAATCTTGCGCTGTACGAAGAACGTTCGGTTGAGGATACGGTTAAAACCGGTTTGATCTTGACAATGTATTATCGACAATAGTACCTTCCTATTTCAGAATTAATATTTTATAAAGTGTTAGTAGAACTTTTAAAGTTTAGTTTGTATACTAGTAACACATTATTCATGTATATATTTTTAAAATAAAATATACTAAAGTAGACAATGAACGTTTTCACTTCTTAATTTTACGTGTGTTAAAGGGACATTCCTGAGTTTGCTACATTGTAAGATGTTTCCGACTAATAAAATAGTTCTACGATTAAACTTACATATTAAATATATTTTCTTGTTTAGAATATCGTTGTCTGTATATTGAATGTGTTTCTAGTCGTCTTAATATTTGTAACAAGCCCAAACTGGATTTTGTCTTAGGAAATAAAATGAAATTTAACCTAGTACAAATATTAGAACGATCAGAAACACGTTTAATATACAGCCACTAATATATTATGGAGAATATTACAATCGTTAAAAAGTCTCTTTTAGTCGATAACATCTTAAAAATTGCAGCAAACTCAGGAATGTCCCTTTAGAATCGACAAATTGAAATAAATATTCTTTCGTTTGGAAAGGGTAAAGTTAGGTAGTTTTTTTGTTGTTGTTTTTTTGTTGTTTGTTTTTGTTTTTGTTTAACGACATCAACTGGGTGTCAAAAATTTGGTAATTTTTACATATAATCTTAGAGAGGAATCGGGTGCATGTGCATGTATTGGAGGTCGAAACCCTTACCTGCCCAAGCTTAAACAAATTGAAATATATTTTCTGGGGGAGCATGGCCCCATATAAAATTCGCTCAACACAATCTGTAACCCCAACCCTGCTGAAAACCCTGCACACGCGCCTTGGAAAGCCGCTACATTTTTTTTTTTAGCAAGGGATCGTTTATATGTACCATCCCACAGACAGGATATCACATACCATGGCCTTTTATATACCCGCCGATGGGGATCGATCCTAGACTGACCACGCATTTCCAAAAACACCAAAAACAGTAATGAATAAATATAACATATAGTCTTGAAAAATGTTACGTAAATCGAACACAACACCCTCTTCCTCTACCCCTAGAGCGTTACGTAATTACTAATACCCTCTTACATGTAACGCGTATGCCAACCGCTGGCCACTGTCGAAATTTCAAGGCAAATCCCCCACCGACCCCTGGAAAGGTGTTGTACCATACCTCTATGGATATAAATATGTTTCGGAGATATGAGACGACCCCTCGATCAAGACAGTTAAATTTGTAGTTGACCTAGTTTGTCGGTTGACAGTTAAATTTGTAGTTGACAGTTGACAGTTAAATTTGTAGTTGACCTAGATAATGTAGATAAGCGAGTATTGCGAAACTATAGCGATGTGGTGGACCGTATATGTACCAAACAGAACTGGATCATCTATTCTATATACTTAAATAATAAAAATATTCCAGGTACTGCAGCTTTAATGAGTTAAACAAGTACATTGTCAATGAAAATTACAGCATTTTTTGTTTATCGACACCAATAGAACACATTGATTAATTAATCATAGGCTGTTGGATGTCAAATATTTGGTAATTCTGATATACAGTTTTAGAGAGGAAACCCGGTACATTTTCCCATTAGGTCAGGTCAGTCATAGGGTTTAAGGTGCACATTCAGAGCAAGCTGTTGTGCGCACGCCTGTCATGGGTGCAGGCGTCGGCCTAAGCCGGCTCATCCGTCCAGGACATGAGAAGGGTTTGAAGTGGATGGGAGGAGGGAGACATTTTGGTGGCGGGGCGTTTTGGGTGATATTGAATTTTGAATGTCCCGTAGGATAGGTTTAAGTAAAAAAAAAAAAAAGATTCCACAATTTTAATGAGGTAATTTTTTCCCATAATTTGGAACGGTTCATCAAGATACAAAAAGGAGCTAGCAAGTAATTTTGATTTCGTTTGCAGAATAGTAGCTCATTTCCCCCCATTAACAGCAAGAGCTCTTTTATATGCAACATCCTCCCACAGACAGGTTAGTACATATCACAGCCTTTGATATACCAGTCGTGGTGCATTAGCTGGAAGGAGAAATAGCCCAATGGGCTCACAAACGGCGTTCGATCCTAGACCGACAGCGCGCGCGCTTTACCACTGGTAATTAATTAAAATGTTCCTCTCCATTTTGCAACAAAGCGTAGATCTGCAATGTTTTCCCGCTGATTCTATTCTGCTCTAACATGATCAATGGACTTAACTGTTTACAGGCAAAACAATTGTGGTCCTCAGATCACGTTAAAATAGGTTGGGATTGGGAAAAAAATGAAACACTTTTAACTGGCAATTCAGCACCGTATCAAAAAAAGAGACAACTCTACAAAGTTATCAGCAACTTGAGACCTGCCTACACGATTAATCAGGATGAGACGCAAGATTAAAATATACTTTCGTAAAATTCAAGTTACAGACTGCCAGACACATAATCAGATTAAATATTTGATTCTTATACATACAGACATACATATATACATAATATAATATAATATAATATAATATAATATATATATATATATATATATATATATATATATATATATATATATATAATTTTTAAATCTAAGCCATTCACATTTAGACTGTGATTTGGGTTCCCACTGAATCTAATCTGAACGACAAAAGTGTTTCCATTATCAAAAATAGTATCTCTTGACAAGGTCGTGACAGCCACCTCGAAACACTGTTATGTTTTGTCTACAGGAAGACTGCCACTCCCAAGACAAGAGATCCGTTTTGTCCGATGCAGGAACACTACCAGTCTGAGGATGATACATCCTTCCCAATCCGTCTGCAGGATGACTGCCATTTCCCAGGATGATACACATCCTTTCTGATTCATCCACAGGAAGACTGCCACCACTAGGATGGTACATCATTTTTGGTCCACTCCCTAAGAATATATATATCCTTTCTTATCAAACTCGCTCCAGCCAATGCACCACGACTGGTATATCAAAGGCCGTGGTATGTGTTATCATGTCTGTGGGATGGTGCATATAAAAGATCCCTTGCTGCTAATCGAAAAGAGTAGCCCAAGAAGAGGCGACAGCGGGTTTCCTCTCTTGTAATATCTGTGTAGTCCTTAACTATATATCCGACGCCTTATAACCGTAAATAAAATGTGTTGAGTGCGTCGTTAAATAAAACATTTCCTTCCTTCTTATCAAACTGCAAGAGAACTGCCATTATCAAGATTCTATATATTTTGTTTCGTGTTTTCATTGAATCTATAAGTCACGGGGGTCTGATTTAGCTCAGTCGGTTGAGTGCTCGCCTGAGGTGCTTGCGTCGCAGGATCGAACCACCTACTAGGTACTAGATGAAATAAAATTGCATACATTTTTTACTCAGATGAAACTATTATTTTCCACAACCAACACACTCACATTTATCACCAATCCCAGGACTTGTGGTGTTAACTCCTCTATCGAAAGTTCGGTGCACCTCGAACTTTGACCCAGCCGGAAGAAATTTGGTTTAGTACTACCTATAGGTATCTATATGTAAGTTAATATTTGTCAAATATCTGAAAGAAATCTTAGTTCAACAAAGTAAAAATCTAATATTAGTTTGACATCTGTTGGACCTCCGACAAAAATAAATACTAATAAACAAGAAAAGAAAAACTAGCGTTTTGCACATTGTCACAACATGCAGCTGCTTGAAATTAACTGAATAGCCACAAGTCAAACATAAAAACATTCATGGACACCTCATAGAACTACAGTAATTGTAATAAATACAAAATAAAGTTTGTTTTATTTAACGACACAACTAGAGTACATTGATTAATTACTCATCGGTTATTCGACGTCAAACATTTGGTAATTATGACTCGTAGTCATCAGAGGAAACCCGCTATATTTTTCTTAATGCAGCAAGGGATCTTTTATATGCACTTCCACACAGACTGGAAAGTACATACCACAGCCTTTATCCAGCTGTGGTGTTGTAATAAATAAAGCCAATATTAACCTTCTCTATTAAGTGCACAATAGTAAACACCACAATAATAATAAATATAACGGGCCACGTTTATCTTGGTGAACTAAACAAAATCTATACAAAGTCTGGTTGGTGATACCGTGACATGGTCAGAATGGACTGGGGAAAATAAATATTAATAAAAAAAGAAGAAAAAAGTTTGGTAGGTGATAATAAACAATATACGTAGGTAGTTGGATTCAGTGGCGTAGGGATGTGAACGGGGGGAGTACGTGGACCATGGCCCCCAATCAAATGTTTTTTTTAAGAACTGTATTAAATTTGATAAAATTATACATTCATACTTACATAGTGGGTGTGCCCCCCAAAAGCGTTGGCCTCAAGTGGTTGGAATGAATGAATGAATGAATGAATGAATGAATGAATGAATGAATGTTTAACGACACCCCAGCATGAAAAATACATCGGCTATTGGGTGTCAAACTATGGTAATACAAACAAATAAAGTGATGATCAACATCAATATAAAAATTCAACAAAAACAGTGTAAAGAACTGTGCAAAAACACGAATATTACAGATAGATACTGACTTTACTCAAAATTTCAATTTTGTGCTGTATTGGCCATTCTCAAAGAGAATGTTACACCCCTGCACCACAGTTAGATTACAGCACGCGCAGGGGCCAGTGGTTGGATTGTTTCAATCGTAAAAACAACAACTACTACAACAACAACAAAAAAAACCTTATACCCCCCCCCCAAAAAAAAAAAAACCCACCACAAAACAAAAAAAACAAAAAAAAACAAAAAAAAACCCAAACCCAAATCCCATCCGATAGAAAACGTCTGCTGACAATTCGAATCGTGTTACGTGTAATCAAAATTGACTGGACAATTATAGAAAGACCAAAATGACACCTCGCCCAAATGGGCTGGAGTTACCCCTCAGAGCTATAAAGTTTACACCTTGAAGAGACGGCAATTGAGGACGTAATTCGATCTCTGCGGAAACCATTAATACGTCTCCCTACGTGCCGCGACTTTTAACGGACAATATTCCTCACCACGCACATCCGTATGTGAGAGAGTCATACGCAATGTGGTGCTCAGCCACTCTGGGTCCGGGATAAATGAAACATCCTTGGAGACTCCAAGGGCCATCATCCATCGTGGAAGTGGCAGACTATTTCAATTCAAATCAGAAGAGTGACAGTCTGGCGCACATAAATTCATGGGATATTTGATCTAATTCGCACGGTCAATCCAATTTCCACAATGTGGATGGATTATTCTTGTGGTATAATACACGGCAGATGAAGTGACAAAGGGCTGTGGAAAGTAGAAGAAGAATATAATAGATGTTTAACGACACCCCAGCAAGAAAAATACATCGGCAATTGGGTGTCGAAGTATGGTAAAAAAGAAGAAGATGATGATGAAATAAAAGAAGGCGACGAAGAAGAAGTAGGAGAAGAAGGAGGAGGAGGAGGAGAAGAAGAAGAAGGAGACAGAGGAGGAGAAGAAAAAGAAGAAGAAGAAGAAAGAATTGAAGTAAAGTAAATCAATATTCGCGTTTCATTTAACACACAGGTAAAGAGAGAGGAAACTCGTTGCCGCCACGCCATGGGCTACTTTGTTTCGATTATCAGCAAGGGATATTTTATATGAACAATCCTACAGACAGGGTAGTACATACCACGGTCTTTGTTACAGCAGTTGTAGCTTGGATAAGAGATAGCCAATTTTTTTCAAATAGCCCAATCGATCCCCGTGTGTTAATTGCTGCCATACCGACTACAAAACAGCACGGAAAACAACAGGATTTAGTCGTCTCGATGTTATCTGGTAAATAATCGTTAGTGGTTAGTGGAAGGGACGTCGACGTGATGGCCAGACACGTTGCCAATGAAACTCGCTGTACCTCATGATGGGCTATTTGTCGATCCTACTAGAGCACAACGATCGTTTTCGGCGAGAGCCCCCCTCCCCTCCCGCATTCAGACAATACTATGAGACCAGTCAAATACTAATAGTTCACGAGAGCTCGGCATCCGGAATAAACCAATTTCGCCTTCATTTCGTTTAATTTAATTTACACTTATTTTCGTGCTTATATTCAATTAAGGTTCAAGCACACTGTCATGGGCACACGTCTTAGCTATTTGGGACCCCTTTCCAGGTTAGTAGAGAGAGAGAGAGAGAGAGAGAGAGAGAGAGAGAGAGAGAGAGAGAGAGAGAGAGAGAGAGAGAGAGAGAGAGAGAGATGCCCTACACATATTTGGGACCCCTTTCCAGGTCAGTGGATTAGTGGTTGAGAGAGAGAGAGAGAGAGAGAGAGAGAGAGAGAGAGAGAGAGAGGCCCTACACATACTCACGACTGGTATATTAAATGCTGTGGTAAGTGCGACCCTATCTGTGCATTTAAAAGATCTCTAAGACTATATCAGAATTACCATATGTTCGACATCTAATAGCCGATGATTAATAAATCAATGTACTCTCGTGGTGTCGTTAAACAAAGCAAACTTTAACTCCTTGAGCGGCGAACTCAGTACCAACCAGTCTTAACTTTGATGGCTTAACCAGTAAACCGTCGAGACCGGTGACAAGTTCGCCAAAGAAAGCTTTTCCGTGGATCTATTTTCCCCCGGCTTCTCCTTCCTACGCTTGATTCGTTAATCTTCCGTTGCCCTCTGAAAGCAATTTGCTTTATAACCGAGACGTCTACTCTACATCTCACAGACGATACATCCCGTTTGTCAATTAGTGAATGACAGTCTTCAGATAAGTCGTCTTGTTGACGGCAAGTCTTGTTGACAGCAAGTCTTGTCAGATTGTCATACGATAATGAGACATCATATTGTCAGCAAAATACAATACAGGCCACTGGCGTAGGAAGCCGGGGCAGGGTGCTGGTGGTGGGGGGGGGGGGGGGGGGGGGGGCAAGGGGGCATGTGCCCCCCACTTTTCAGATATTTTACTTTATATTTGCTTTATAATAGTGTAGAAGTGTATAAATATAAAAGTCTGCCCCCCACTTTTTGGCACCTTCCTACGCCACTGCAGGTCCGTTACCCTACCCTACCGAGGAAGAAAATGTACGGTTGTTTTTTTGGTCGTTCTCTATATAAATAAAGGTAAAATTATAGTTTGTTGCTACGGGCCTGCAATGTAAATCATATTTTCAAAATCTTACAAATGTTTGCATAACGACCACATGTTTGAATGGCAAAGATTGAAAAATAGTCATATTGTGAACTGTCGAACCTGTATATAACGACCATATGTTTGAAATGCTCTTTATACACAACTCTTGTCAGATTGTCATAAGATAATAATGAGAAATCATACTGTTAACAAAATACACATAAATAGTATTTTCAAAATCTTACAAACCTGTATATAACGACCATATGTTTGAATTGCTCTTTATAGACGAGTCTTGTCAGATTGTCATAACATCATGAGAAGAAGTTTGTTTTGTTTAACGACACCACTGGAGCACTTTTTTTTCCATATTAATAATTTTATATATAATTTATACACACATAATGTAGTTACTACTTTATAGGCAGACTTAATTAAAATAATATATTCACAAGGACCTGGATTTTAACAAGTATCTAGAGTAAATGAAAGTATATAATGATATATGAAAATGAGAGAGAGAGAGAGAGAGAGAGAGAGAGAGAGAGAGAGAGAGAGAGAGAGAGAGAGAGAGAGAAAAAAAAAAAAACAAAAAACTACAACAACAACAAACAAATATGCACACACATACACACACACGCACGTGTTTTGATTATGTACATATTTATTATTATTTATAACAACATTTCAGTAGTCTGTAAAAAGAAGTAGGATATACATAGGCATACAGATATGAAGGTGTTTTACTTTACATCAGTTTTACGTGACCGTTGAGGCTGATGAAAACAAATGAATGAACAAAAGTAATTTTAAGATTATATATCAAATAGAGAATGGTACATTGCCCACTTGGTAACGAATTTATTAAAGCAGTTTTTACTGCAGTGAATATGTTTCTCAATCAGGTATCTTTGTTTAACTTCGTTTTGGAAATGAGTAATGTTTAACTGTACATTTTGCACTTTGCATTTATATATAAAATACTTAGCTAACAATAATAATAAATAAAAAATATCATCTGTTTTAGTATTACTTTTACATCCAAATATAACAAGTTCAAATGATAAATTTAGGTTAAATATATGATTACAAGATTTTAATAATCAATTCAAATTTTTTTTCCAAAAAAGCTTAACAAATTTACATTCCCAAAATAGATGTTCTATAGATTCTCGCATTTCATGATAAAAAGTACACATTTCACTGTCAATAAGTTTTAGTTTATAAGCAAACGTGTTGGTAGTCAGTATCTTGTATATGGAGCACAGATTAATAAATAAATGGAGCACATTTAAGTTTGAAGTGGGCGGAATTTGGAATAAAAAATTTAGTAAGGTCTAAAAAGCCTAAGTCTACGGAGAATAACCTGCATCCTAATCATGTCTGGACTAAGAAATTAAAACCAAAAGTATATTTGAATGCTCGGCCTAAAAGGTTTTAAGATGATTTGAGCAATTGAACGGGCGCCAAAGTAAAGTCGCAGACATGAAACAAACTAATTCCGACACACACACACACACACACACACACACACACACACACACACACACACACACACACGCACACGCACACGCACGTACGCACGCACAAACGCACGCAAATCGGTGTTTTCCCCCCATCCTTAATTTTGTTTTCTGTCCCGGTTATTCGACCAAGCTAGAGCGCCCAAAGAGAATTCAGTTCGAGAAAATGCGATATTCCGAAAACGTTTCGATTTTCAGAAGCAAAACCTTTCCGAATTCGAAAATAATACCTTTCGGCATCGATCGGTATAGCTTACCTCGAGACCGGGAACTTTCGATTTGTTCCGTCAGGTAGTTCTATCTTTAGCCAACAGGTTCCCGAAAGTGACAGGATTTCGTGGCACCATCGTTTTGCCTTCGTACATCACAAATATAACATATCTAATCGTAATTAAAAAAAAAAAAAATTGATAGTAAAGGTACGGATAATACCATTTTTTGTTGTCATCTTTTTAAAATTGATCTTAATATTTTCTTTACATTTATGAATAAATACCGACATGTAAACGACATCGCCTCAATATGGAATTACCTATTGTTTTGATAGGGTTGAAGGTTATCTAAATACATCGCACATAGCTCACAGTATACCGTCACTACATTAGTGATACAGCAGTCCGTGACACTTATTTTTTTTAAACATTGGAAAATGTTTAATGTAAAATTGCTTATATATTTAATGTGACGTTTTCCAATGCATTCCAGGGTGCTTTAAAATTTGTTTCTAGTGTAATGTAAAATACTGTATTACACGTATTTACAAAAATGGATCAAAAATGAGGGTAAATTCTAGTGTAATGTAAAATACTCTCTTACATGTATTTACAAAAATGGATCTTAATATAAGTGTAAAATATGTTATATTTGTTGTGTGCGAGGCCAAAATAAGGTGCCTCAGTGAGAGATGATAACTTGTGGAGAATGGTAGCTCTTTTGAATTTTGAGCAATATGGCGACCACCATTGATTTTAAAAATCATTTGATTGAACTAGCCATCCTCAAATTGATATAAATAGATACAAACATTTCCAAAATCGACCAACATTTACATATACAAATGGGTTTTCGTACTGACCCCCTTAGCACCATAGGATTCCTTAAAAAGAATCCATTAGGAATCAACATAACGTGATCACTTTCCCTAAACAAACGAACTCTCAGACAGACTACTGGGCAAGTGGTGAACACTGCGCAATTAACGCAGAGGGCATCATATTTAACAGCGACCTACACATTTCCAGTAGTGGCAAGTTTGTCCACCTAAGTTTTGGTCCTAGATATATGTCAATATGATTGATTTTAGGTGGCAAACCTTTTACAGCACGAATGTAGTATTCTGTTTCTTACAAATCTTCAGAAAACAGTCTCAAAATAAATTTAAACACCTTTCCAACTAAAACCTATGTATGGCCCTAGCGCTTAAAGTCAACTTTTGCGTCACAGACAAGTCAATTTCAGGTTAACTTGTACGTCACATCTAGTGATCGATTTCTACCGAGCTTTTCCAATGGGTGGTATGACATTAGTGACCTGGTCATCGCCTAAGTATAGCCAGTCGTATGTCTGTAAAATATTATCGCATGTATATGTGTTAACAAGTATGTGTTATCAAAAATAACGAATAATGTTCTCACCAACGGGTGTGTAAGAAAACATATTTCCATATAAGATCATGATTTAAAACGTCCGGAGTATCGTGATATTGGGATATATTTTTTGTTTTGTTTTTTGTTTTTGTTATGTTTTTGTTTTTTGTTTTTGTTTTTTGTTTTTTAAAAGAAAGATTGCCGAAGATGGGCGCTAGATATTCCTTTATACGACAACATGGCTAATGTAAGGTTCATTTTCAGGCAACATAAATGCGAAACATAATGTGTAATATAATAAACAAGGGAACAGTTACCGATCGAGCTGTCTGCTTCCCTACTATACACACATCGTGGTGTACAAAGATGAATTCCAACAATACAACATAAATGGAAGCCGCCATTATTGTCACTTAACATAGAAGTGGCTGTATAAATGGCGGTCGTGCATACAGCTTCGGCTAATGAGAGCTGTCTGGCTATCTATACGGCGGTCGTATTTTTGGAGGAAGGCCCAGTATAAGACCACCACGCCCACCACACCTATCCACCACACTCCATCTAAACGTTTCCGTTTATAGCACAGGTTACATCTAGTTCATAGCACAGGTTACATCTAGTTCATAGCACAGGTTACATCTAGTTCATAGCACAGGTTACATCTAGTTTATAGCACAAGTTACATCTAGTTCATAGCACAGGTTACATCTAGTTTATAGCAGAGGTTACATCTAGTTTGTGAAATAGTATGAGGGTTGTTCCAAGACTGGTGAAATGATTCGGGTGTGAGACAGTTTGTTTATTTTGTATTTTCTACAACCACCACATAACAGAATAATGTTATTTAAATCATGTACTCGGTGGGGAAAAGAAGATGAGGTAGACCCGCACAGCATAAAATAATAATTTCTGCCCCCCCCCCCCCCACACCCCCTCACCACATATTATGATCCTTTTTGGAACCTTCCTCACTGTATAATCATCATTCATGCAGCTCACTCAAATAAAGTGAAAGAGGAAAACAAAAACCCTGAGACGAAAAACAAAGAAAAAGAAACAAAACTTAGTTGCTCAAATGCGCGAATAGTAGTACAATTTCACTGGCGTAGGAAGCGAGCGGGGGTGGGCTGGTTTGGGGTTGGGGTTAGGTTTGGGGTTGGGGTTGGGGTTGGGGTTGGGGTTGGGTGGGGGTCAAGGGGACATGTGCCCCTATTTTTCTTGATCCAGTAGCGGCAGCGATGCTTTATATATATTTATACATATGTGTGTGTGTATGAGTGTGTATGTGTGAGTGTGAGTGTGTATGTATGTGTGTGTGTGAGTGTGTGTGTGTGTATGTGTATGTGTGTGTGAGTGTGTATGTGTGTGTGTGTGTGTGTGCGTATGTGTGTGTGTATGTGTGTGTGTGAGTGTGTATGTATGTGTGTGTATGTGTGTGTATGTGTGTGTGTATATGTGTGTGTGTGAGTGTGTGTGCGTGTGTGCGTGTATATGTGTGTGTGTGTGTGAGTATGTGTGTATGTGTGTGTGTATGTGTGTGTATGTCCGTGTGTATGTGCGTGTGTGTATGTGAGTGTGTGTACGTGTGTATGTGTATGTGTGTGTATGTATGTGTGTGTGTATGTGTGTGTGTATGTGTGTGTATGTGTGTGTGTGTGTGTGTGTGTGCGTGCGCCCCACTTTTTGGCACCTTCCTACGCCACTGGATTATATTATCGTGGTTCCCATAAACCTCTTCTTTTTATCTTTTAAAACATTATTTCGCCGACAGGCTTTCAGGAAGGAAGATCGTTTCCTGTGTGTTTTGATCCAGCGATCTTGTTCAGAAGTCTTTAATGTCCGTTTTTATCACGTAACCATTAACGCAGCAGTCTCGTAATTTCTTCCGACAAATCCCGAGGATAAAATACAGCGTGACAAACGGTTTACTTGGCACTGAAGTCTTCTTTGTTAATAGATCCACACACACACACACACACACACACACACACACACACACACACACACACACACACACACACATACACGTTCACGGTTGTAGCTAACAACAAATCCGTACTTAGCCTGAAATAACTATAAATAAAAAGGGTTGGTGGGGGAAAAACAATTTTAAAAAAAAGAAAAAAGAAAAATTTAAATATTTGGCTTTGGCCCATCAACATTTTGTGCCACACTAAAGTAATTAATAACTGGTAAATAATAATTATCCTCAGATCCTATACTTTTGGTTGACACTTCAAATTTACTTTTATTTACCCTTTCGTCCCATAATAATTAAATCAAAATGGCCCCATCAATATTAAATAACCTTCAGTCCCATATACAGCCACTGTCCAAACCAGGGACGGAACTTGGGATGGACAAATGAATATAGGCATGTTGATATACTTTCAGGATCATTATCGGCCGCATATGTTAATATTGTCGTCTACGAGATTTGATTTGGTGATGTACACCCTACAGCTTAGTGCGATTACACAAGTCCCAATTTCAGCTAGCAGATGTTTTGCTAACGTTCGCGAACTATTTGATTGGTTCCCGACGTGGTTATTTGGTTTACCGTGAAGCGCATAAACCAGTCTAGCGGACATTTTTCTGGCTGAACTCGACCCAGATTACTACACCGACGTTTGTCTCTATCCCATTCCAGCCAGTTCCCGACGACTTGTATACCAAAGTCTGTGGTATGTGCTTCCCTGTTGTCTTTGCTGGACAATAAGTTCGGTTAATTTACAAACAAACTTGTAAAACAAGAGCTGGACGCCATGTTTTTAATACATCGTAAAACAAAGCACTTGAAGGTTAGTTTGTTTTGTTTAACGACACCACTAGAGCATCGTAAGATCAAAAGAAATGAAATACGTCAAAGTATGTTGGTTGTATTTTAGAAGTACAGTAATACGAATTGTGTTTTAGTTGTACATTTAAGTTTACGTACAAAACAAGGTTTACGATAGTTTGTGAAACTGATTCTGGTGCAGTAAGTTAAAATCCTCTAAATAGTATGCACTTTGTGTTTTTTTTGTTACAGCAATGTCTGGGGGAAAATGTAAATTTAAAAACAAAAGATCTGGTACAAAGTAAAACAAACAAACAAACAAACAAGCAAACAAATGCACCATTAAATGTAACTAGTAATGCATGGTAATGCCTTTTGTGAATATGATGACTATTTTTTTTTTTTTTTTTTTTTTAGAATATGATAAATGTTTTGTCGTTCAGATTGCTTTTAATCATCGATTCAGTAAATAACTGAGTAAAAAAACCCAGATATATTAATGAATTTAAAAAAGACAAAACGAAAAAAAAAAAAAAAAAGGAAGAAAAAAAAAAAAACCCGAAAAGAAAAAGAAAAAAGAAAGATTGAAAGTAAAAATATTAAGAATTAAAAAAAATCTCTAAAAGGATAATATTTCTGTAACACAACACTGCAAAAACGATGAACATACACTACAGTTTAATTTTTACTATCCACCAATGACTAACCATTGAGATTCTGTTACGATTAAATCAATTCCGAATGTTCTAATAAAACTGACATCAGCAGGAAGTAAGCATATAAAAACATAACTCTTTGTATCGAATCTCCTGCCAATAAAATGGGTTGTCAAATGACATTTAATTAAGGTTTAAAGAATACATTGTATATTCATTAGAAACACTAATTTCCACTTTTTATTTTAACTTGCAATATAATGGGTTGTCAAATGACATTTAAAAGGTTTAAAGAATACATTGTACATTCATTAGAAACACTAATTTCCATTTTTTATTTTAACTTGCAATATAATGGGTTGTCAAATGACATTTAAAATGTTTAAAGAATACATTGTACATTCATTAGAAACACTAATTTCCAGTTTTTATTTTAACTTGCAATATAATGGGTTGTCAAATGACATTTAAAATGTTTAAAGAATACATTGTACGTTCATTAGAAACACTAATTTCCACTTTTTATTTTAACTTGCAATATAATGGGTTGTCAAATGACATTTAAAAGGTTTAAAGAATACATTGTATATTCATTAGAAACACTAATTTCCACTTTTTATTTTAACTTGCAATATAATGGGTTGTCAAATGACATTTAAAAGGTTTAAAGAATACATTGTACATTCATTAGAAACACTAATTTCCATTTTTTATTTTAACTTGCAATATAATGGGTTGTCAAATGACAT
The DNA here is from genome assembly GCF_016097555.1 of Gigantopelta aegis. Taxonomy (NCBI): domain Eukaryota; kingdom Metazoa; phylum Mollusca; class Gastropoda; order Neomphalida; family Peltospiridae; genus Gigantopelta; species Gigantopelta aegis. The sequence goes on from NC_054706.1 coordinate 21,196,429, forward strand.
TTAAAATGTTTAAAGAATACACTGTACGTTCATTAGAAACACTAATTTCCAGTTTTTATTTTAACTTGCAATATAATGGGTTGTCAAATGACATTTAAAATGTTTAAAGAATACATTGTACGTTCATTAGAAACACTAATTTCCATTTTTTATTTTAACTTGCAATATAATGGGTTGTCAAATGACATTTAAAATGTTTAAAGAATACATTGTACGTTCATTAGAAACACTAATTTCCAGTTTTTATTTTAACTTGCAATATAATGGGTTGTCAAATGACATTTAAAATGTTTAAAGAATACATTGTACGTTCATTAGAAACACTAATTTCCAGTTTTTATTTTAACTTGCAATATAATGGGTTGTCAAATGACATTTAAAAGGTTTAAAGAATACATTGTATATTCATTAGAAACACTAATTTCCATTTTTATTTTAACTTGCACTGGTTTCAACCTCTGATGCACACTACATACGTAGTGTAGTAACTGTATACTAAATAAAAATACATTTTACGTGTGGATCCAGTGGCGGATCCAGAAAATCCATTTAGAGGGGGCCCCAATGACATGAGGCGGAATGCCAATGGAACTTTGGGGGAGGTGTGGAGAGGATCGTGAACAAATTAAAATTAATATATAATAAAATTATAACTGTCGCAAAATTTAGGGGGGGGGGGGCCCCTGGGGCCCCTAGATCCGCCTCTGAGATCTATTTATTGTGGACATGGGTTGTAACACTAAACAATGTCACATATTTACTACCAGCTGAAGCTGCGTGTACTTAGTAAATAGTTAACACTCCAGGGGACAATATTTCGAAATCTGAGCTAACCGAAAGTCCGTTCATTTAGTTTTTACCTAACTAACCAATTGTTCGGGTACGTGAAGTATACCTGATCGGTTACTTAAAAGTTACGTTGATATTATATTTTAAATACATAATTTTTACCTCAAGCACAAAGTTAAAACAAAATACAAAAGTAAACGTTTTATAAAACAGTTTCTTTAATGCTTGCTAAAGTTAACAATATTGTAAAAGGACTAAATATCAGCCCCAGTACTGAAACAAAATAAATATATTTGGAAGGGAAATACCCATTCCCTGGTTTCTTCTGAAGAATAACACACAACACTCACTGGTGCATGATTAGACTAATAAAAAATATACAACAACAAATAAAGACTACCATTTGGCACTGATAATACGTAAACTTTGATATACAACAGATAAAAAACAAAAAAACTAAACAAACACAAAACAACAACAACAACAACACCAACAACTTTCAGGTTCCTCTGAACAGTTCCAGATACCTTTTATCGTTTTGCGGCGGCCATGCTACTTTCACTTTATCGCTGATACCTCTGTACTACAGTAACTTTCCAAATGTTGTTTTTTAAAGGTCATTATGCGATGTTAGTACTTTTTAACTTTTGTGACACTTTTAGATTCCTATTTACATTAAAACTGTTTTCAACATTTGTAAAATTGTAGGCAATCCAATATTATGTCTACATATATTACTTTAGAAATAAAATAGCAGCAGATAATTTAGCTATCCCCAACGGTCCGTGCACATTTCTTAAAAACCTTTGGATCGACTCTATACTGAGCGTTTTAGTTTAGACTGGTCGCATGTTACAACTGTTGCAATATAACATTGCCTAATGGTTTGCGACATGCTGCGCATTAATTATCTAAAAATCAGTATAAAACATTTGTCGGAATACTATTCGGTCTATCGGAGTACTAGTAGTATGTCTGCGTGAATAAACTTCCTGTAATCGTGAAGTTTGCAATTTTAATTTCTAAACGTCTATAGGTCACGACGTAACCAATCTGCGGTTCGCGTAAATTTAATTTTGCGTAACCCACACGCAAACAGAACCCCCCAAAACCAACAAAGATTCATCTGAGCAAAAAATGCATGCAATTTTATATAATTTAGTACCATTGTGTCAAGTAGCCATGTATGGGGTACCTGTAAAAACCCCAATACTAAAATGTTGCGCGAAACTAGGGTAGTCATAAACACTACCCATTATCTCTGAAATGAGCAGCTTAACCCCCATTTTTTTTCTGATTTACTAGAAGTGTGAGGGGTGGTAGTATTTATATCCGTGGTATATATGTTGATTGATACGCTGCAGGTAGGAGTGTTAGCCACATATGTTACTATTGTCGTCTATGGGATTTGATTTGGTGGTGTACACCATGCACTGGCTTTTCCCACCAAAATCCGATAGTCGTATAAATAACCAGCCCTTATTAGTCGATGCTATATACACAGCCGTCGTGTATATAGCCAATTCTGTGTTAAGTGACAATGATGGCGGGGTCCATTGATGATGTATTTATGGAAGTCACAGAGCTGTCAACCTGTGGCAATTCTTAGGCGTGAGAAAATTAAAGTCAGGGTCCAGGGACTGCAGGCTCTTGGTCGGGTCCAGGGACTGCAGGCTCTTGGTCGGGTCCAGGGCGAAGTTTTTTGTTGTTGTTTGTTTCAGTCCAAAATGGAAATCTCTAAAAAGAAAAATCGAGCGAGTGCAAGTTTTACTAATTAATATGGTTAATGTTAAAGGGACATTTCTGAGTTTGCTGCAATTTTAAAGAAGTTATCGACTAACAAAGACTTTTTAACGATTGTAATTAGATACCAAATATATTTTTTCTGCATAAAATATTAATGGCTGTATATTAAACGTGTTTCTGATCGTTCTAATATTTGTACTAGGTTAAATTTCATTTTATTTCCTAAAAACTGATTTTTTCGTTCGTACGAAATTATTTGAAGACAAAATCCAGTTTGGGCTTCTTACAAATATTAAGACGACCAGAAACACATTGAATATACAGACACTGATATTCTAAACAAGAAAATATATCTAATATGTAAGTTTAATCGTAGAAATATTTTATTGGTCGGAAACATCTTACAATGCAGCAAACTCGTGAATATCCCTTTAAACCATACAAGTCGGTCATTGGTAGCACCCGCGAGTGATTATTGGTATTGAACCGAGGATAGGTTCAATATGCTGAATTATTATTAATAGTTAACGAATTCAGAGACCTGCATAATCAGCATATAATTCCATTCAGCTCAAAAATATAAACCACGATTATAAAATATTTTTATTTTTAGAAAAAGTGTGGGATTATAGTAACGTTGCGTGAGAGCGTGATGTTTGTTACAAATGTGTGAGACTCACGCCAAATGCGTGAGAGTTGACATGTATGAAGTCATCTTTGTACGGCAGTCAACTGTATTTGAGCACAAACAAATTCTTGCAAAGTGCGGCATCGGGTAAGTACAAGGAAATCTGTCGAAAGTGCAGATTGAACTAGGAGAAACGATCAGAACGACCGGAAACTGTCAAAAAGGTCATACGTATTATATTATAGATTCATTCAACGTTAGACATAAACACCAGTGTAAGGAAGAGAACATTTTGTAACGCCATAGGCTATTGGATGTCATACATTTAGCAATTTGTTTTCACATATAGTGTTAGAGAGGAAACCCGCTACATTTTTCTTTTTTACTAGTAGCGAATTTTCACGATCTTTTATATGGAATTTCCCAGGGAGAGAATAGCACATACCATGACCTTTGATATACCAGTCGTTTTAACTGTCTAGAACGGGAAATAGCCCAATGGGTCTACCTACGAGAATCGACCCTTGACCGATCACACATCAGGCTCGCGTCGAATGAACGTAGAATATACACCTCAGGTATTTAGCACGAAAATACATCAATATTGGATGTCAAAATTGAAATCTTTATAGTAAAGCCAATCCAAAACAAATAGACACAATAAAATTACAACGCCAGCAACATTAGCACCAACAACAACACCACCAGCAGCAAAAAACGACTGCAACAACTTGACGGTATCAAATATCAGAGCATTTTTGTATTTACCAATGAAAGAATCATCAACATGAGGAAGGAAATGTTTTATTTAACGACGCACTCAACACATTTTATTTAATGACACACTCAACCCATTTTATTTAATGACACACTCAACCCATTTTATTTACGGTTATATGGCGTCAGACATATGGTTAAGAACCACACAGATATTGAGGGAGGAAATCCGCTGTCGCCACTTCATGGGCTACTCTTTTCGATTAGCAGCAAGGGATCTTTTATACGCACCATCCCACAGACAGGATAGTACATACCACGGCCTTTTGTTACACCAGTTGTGGAGCACTGGCTGGAACGAGAAATGGCCCAGTATGTCCACCGACGGGGATTGATCCTAGACCGACCGCGCATCAAGCGAACGCTTTACCACTAGGCTATGTCCCGCGCTCATCAAGATAATGTCCATATAATGTATACAGTGGCTACCGTATTACTCGTGTCGGTGATGACCCAAGGGAATAATTAATTACCTATACGAGAATACACAGAGCCAGACATTATAATCATTTATATAATGAATCGCTCCAGTTAACCCGGCTATCGATCTAATAATCCCTGTTTATAAAAGTAACTGCCTATTATACAAACAAAGAGACAGAAGTCTATAAAAGTTAATAACTCATTATCTAAAGATGAAAAAAGATATATAGAATTTACAATGTTAACTAATGAGTATAATATGCTCTTTCTGTCTTCCATTAAAGCATTCATTACTAATGAGTATATGTTCTGAAGCCTTCAAGGTCAAGCAGAAATACTGAAATAATTTCATGTAGATGCTCTTGGAACAATTTGTGGTTCTGTCAGGTACTAATTACAATAAAGTTATAACGAATCAGGATAAATTCCTTTAATCCAAATTCATAAATTTCTCAAAACCTGTTCTTTTTATAAAATAACTAAAGGTATGCCTCCTAATTATTTGTCATCTTTAGTGCCCCGACAATGATGGCAGTGGTAAATGATCCACTTCTAAAGGCTGCTCAATTGAAAAGCAATCACACTAGAGTTGGGATATATACGAACTAATTCCTGTCGTCGGGAATTCGGGATTGGAACGCCCTGGATATTAAAATCTAAAACGTCAATCTACCCACCTGGAAATGTACACCATAAACACTTTCTAGAATTTGGATCACGCTCAAACTAGATCATCCACTGTTGATTTCGTTTAGATGTAATGATCATAGATTTACAAGAATTGTGGCCATCCTTTTGAAAATACAGCTTACGTTTTATTGTTGTCCTTTTTTATGATGATATATATTCTCCCAACCATATTCTTTTACAGTGGAACTCAGTGTCGCTCTTCACAACCTTCCCGATTCTGTTTTTATTACCCAGATATTACCGTGTGAACCTCCAGTTAATTTTGATGAGTATTTACGGTGAAACCGTTATCTGTTACATTCATTTACTAAGCAAACAATTCTTTGAAATCACCAGTAGCAGGCGATACTATTAACCCGATGTATTAACCCGTTAACTTTATGTGCTTGTGTTTGAATGACCGTCTATATACGTGGTTCGATGCACGCACTACTTATGTGCCTTTTCATAATTTTGTAAATTAATTTAATGTATATATGTATGTTTGTTTGTATGTTTGTCTGTATGTTTGTATGCATATAATGAAATGTATTTATATCTCACAACTGTCTGTTTAGAGGAATAAAGACTAGGTATATTTAATATTAGTCTTGTGCATCATTTGCATGTTTCGCTTTATAATTATCGTTATGTATACCGGATGTGTCCACATGGTCTCACATTACTGTCTGTCTACATGATGTCACATTACTGTCTGTCCACATGCTCTCACATTACTGTCTGTCCACATGGTGTCACATTACTGTCTGTCCACATGCTCTGACATTACTGTCTGTCCACATGATGTCACATTACTGTCTGTCCACATGATGTCACATTACTGTCTGTCTACATGATGTCACATTACTGTCTGTCTACATGGTGCCACATTACTGTCTGTCTACATGATGTCACATTACTGTCTGTCTACATGATGTCACATTACTGTCTGTCCACATGCTCTCACATTACTGTCTGTCCACATGATCTCACATTACTGTCTGTCCACATGATCTCACATTACTGTCTGTCTACATGATGTCACATTACTGTCTGTCTGCATGATGTCACATTACTGTCTGTCTACATGCTCTCACATTACTGTCTGTCCACATGATGTCACATTACTGTCTGTCCATATGCTCTCACATTACTGTCTGTCTACATGATCTCACATTACTGTCTGTCCAGATGATGTCACATTACTGTCTGTCCATATGATGCCACATTACTGTCTGTCTACATGATGTCACATTACTGTCTGTCCACATGCTCTCACATTACTGTCTGTCCACATGATGTCACATTACTGTCTGTCGTTATGATCTCACATTACTGTCTGCCCACACGATCTGACATTACTGTCTATCCACACGATCTCACATTACTGACTGTCCACACGATTTCACATTATTGTCTGTCCATATGATCCCATATTATTTCTATTGTTGTGCAACTGAACATATAGCAAAGCTTTTAAGCAAGTATGATAGTGATATTTTGCGTTTGCATAATTGATTTTTCTGTATTGAAAAACAAACATTTGTTTTAGTTGGTATACATTCTTTTGATCGTCAGTACATAGTACAAGCAGGTCATATGTCATACACGGACGAGACCGGAGTAACTACGTTAGAAAGAAGCTTGGAATTTGTCTTTATTATTCTGCAGGCTATTGCTATTCGACACGCTCAGATTTCAAAACCGTTAATGAACGATGCGCGCTCCCAAGTGGAATTTAAATATGTACAAAGCCGCAATGGTCGCGGTAATGGCTGGACTGCAATTGCCAGGAAGGACGTGGTTTTAAAGGCAACAAAAATCCCTGCTGGTATCGCAAACATTAATTAGTGCTATTAATGACCCCAGTTGTGATGCTAAGTACCTGGCTTTTGTGGCTGTTACTTACTCTCCTGTTTCGAAGGATGTCAGTAAAAAACAACAAAAACAAAGAATGATTTAACAATAGAGTGCATGCTAAAAGCTCGGTTGAAAGTGGGTACAAACAAGATCTGATTGTCTCGACCGAACTGATGAATATTGTCCACTTACTGCACGAACACATACTGCATGGGCGTTGTGTGGAATAAAAAAACACCTTTTAAAATGCACGTGAAGAGGCGGAAGAACACGAACCACTTTTTAAAAGGATCGTGGGTGTGGATCAGTTAGTCCATTAAAGGCCATAAGAGTTGTTTGTTTTGTAATAAACTATTACGGCTAGCACTGGTGTCTGATTCACAAAGCTCTCTAAATTGGGCATTATTTGTGTACAGTTTCCTTATACATCTTTGAGGTTTAAAAAAAAAATATATTGCTTGAGCTGTTTTAATTGATTGCTGCTATGTACGTGTATTGGAAACTGCGTTCGCGAACGGCAAAGAACCCGTTCTCATCACACTACTATGTTCACGCCTTTTTGAAACGTTTAATTAGGAACATATTCCTTGCACCAGAACACAGTTTCGAATACACGGTATGTGTATGTGATTAGTTTCTCTAATATCATCAAATGCTTGGAACTGATTACCAACTGTCACGACGAAGTTTGCCAACTCGCCGATCTCGCATCTTCTACTACTGTCTGAGCATTCTTACAACTCGAATCTCGTCGTATACAACTCGTACGACCGATTGGTTGTTAATCTGAGCGTACCCATCTAAGTCGCAAGTTGGAAAAATTACAACGCAAAAATCGAGTTGGCCAACTCCGTCTTGAGAGTTGACAGTCTGAGATTAGCATTACACTAACAAACTATTTATGCGGAAAACAGATACCTTCCGATCCTCCGCACATAGGCCTACGGCTACATCCCATATAAAAGTGATCTTCTTTGACGTTTTAAAAAAAATATATTTCTCATGCCGATAATTGCTACAAGACTTGTGTAAAGGGTAAATTTGCATGCAAACAGTACAATTCTTCTAGGTGTAGGACGACAGCAATAGTTTTCTTATCCAGAGGTGGATCTAGCCCCCCCCCCCCCCCCACACCTAACTTTTGCGAGAGTTATAATTTTATTATATATTAATTTCATCCCCTCCAAACCTCCCCCAAAGTTACCTTGGCATTCCGCCTCGTCATTGCATCCCCCAAATGGATTTTCTAGATCCACCACTGTTATCTGAAGTTGTAGACCAAATGTCGCAGTTACTATGTAGCTGTCACCTAAAACTGTTAAAGCAAAGTACTGAGATATCGTCAATTAAATAATCCTTTCTTGTCCTGTCCATTGGATGGAAGATACAACCACCATTCTCTATTTTCTGATAACGACACCAAAGCTAATTTTCCAGACTTTATTAGTCTCAGCTGTGATTGCAAAAGCCATTGATTCCGTACTGTGGTGTCGTTAACGAAATGTGTCTTTCCTTTCCATTGGAGGGAAAGTACAGTCGAATCCCACGTCTACTTCCACAAAATAGTCTTTATCTGCTTCCACAAAATAGTCTTTATTTTCTTATAGCAACACCACAGCTGTTGTGCAAAGATATTACACACTGTTTATTAGTCTCCGTTTGCCACTGTAGAAACTGTTGATGCGTCTGGCAGAATCTAACCAAAGACGTTTGTTTTGTTTTACGACACCACCAGGGCCGTACCCTCGGGGGGGGGGGGGAGGGAGAAGTTGCCCCCCAGAGAATTTTTTTTTTTTTTTTTACTCCAGAAAATAGCATACACAACTCATGGTTTAATTTGTATAATGTTTCATTTGTTTATAAAAGGTAGTGCACCCCCCCACACCTTCTAGGATTTTGATCTGGGTACGGCCCTGACCACTAGAGCACATTGATTAATTAATCATCGGCTATTGGATGTCAAAGAATCTAACCAAGGTCGCATATAGTCTGACATGACCCAATGTTTCATTTTAAACTAATTTTCATACATATATTTCCCAGAAAGAATTGAGCAACCTGTAAGTTTTTTTTTATTTTAGTTATAATTATGTCGACTTATTTTAACAATACAATTTTCATTTCATGTTAACTTATTATTGTGCTTATATCCAATTAAGGTTCAAGCACGCTGTCCTGGGTACACACCTCGCTATCTGGGCTGTCTATCCAGGACAGTGGGTTAGTTGTTAATGGTTAGTGGTTAGTGAGAGAGAAGAGGGTGTAGTGGCCTTACACCTACCCACTGAGTCGTTAAAACTCGCTCTGGGTGGGAGCCGGTATCGGGCTGCGAACCTTGTACCTACCAGCCTTATGTTCGATGGCTTAACCACAACGCCACCTAGGCCGGTTAACAATATCAATAATACTCTCTCTAACCCCAAAATCTAAAATAAGGGTTACAGTTATTGTATATTAAACGTATATATACCATGTCCATAATAAAATACTTACTTTTAGTAAACTATTTTGACTGGTTCTCGAAGTGGTTATTCGGTTTAATGTATAGCGTAAACACCAGTCTAATAAGCGGTAGCGACAAACGCTGTCTGAACACACCCCTGGGCATCGTTATGTCTTTAGCTAATCGGTTGCTAGGCAAAGGCAGAGAAAGAAACGTTTGTTTAACAAGACTTCCACTTATTATTGTGTAACCAAGACTATTAGCTATCTCAACATGGTAATTTTAACATGTGAGGGAGCGGGACGTAGCCAAGTGACAAAGCGCTTGTTTGATTCGCGGTCGGTCTGAGATCGATCCCGTCGGTGGGCCCACTGGGATATTTCTCGCTCCAGCCATGAGGACCACGACTGGTATACATCAAAGGCCGTGGTATTTGCTATCTTGTCTCTGGGATGGTGCATATAAAATACCCCTTGCTACTAATGAAATAATGTAGTGGGTTTTCTAAGACTATATGACAAATTACCAAATGTTTGACATCCAATAACCAATGATTAATATATCATCTGCTCTAGTGGTGTCGTTAAACAAACAAAACTTTTTTAACATGTGTTATGATGATGACAATGACGTCGATGATGATATTGATGATGATAATGACATGACACTACAGCTGATATTTAGTGGAATTTTATATACATTTTCCCAATTCATTATTCTCTCGAGTTAAAAAAAAAAAAAAAAAAAAAAAAAAAACCCAACATAAAATGCGACAGAACATTAATTCGAACAAATCCAAAGTCATAGAAAAACCAACTGCAGACGAGAATATTGATACGGTGCACCGATCACCACAACGATTGCGATTACTGGTATTACAGTCATATTGATTGCCGAAAGGTACCAGTCTCCCGCGTGCACACTCACACATCCATCATAACATGTTCGCAAAAGGGCGTCTGATTTAGAAGAGACATTCACTGACACCAGGTCAACCTATTTCTATGCCGATGATGACTATGCTTCGCCCTCGCATGATAAGGGCCTTTAACGACACGGTGTGCCTTCCGTCTGATCCCTGTATTACCCGTCTATAAATAATAGGAGTGTATACAAAGAAGAAAATTATCCGATTTGTTAGACTTGATTGTACAAATCCAATACTTGCCGTCAGGAGTAATAATGTAATTTGGAAGTTGACGCTGCGATGCTTTTTATGTTTTTCCTCTCAACGAGAGCTAACGAGGATCATTAATCAGATTGGAGTGTGTTAAGTTTATGTATTGCATGGATAAATATTCCCTCTTGTAAAGCTGTTAAATAAAATCAGGGGTACAGAAATAATAAAACAAATATTTCACAAGCCTGCAAGACCAGAACCAACTAAAATGTACTGGCCCGCCAGAATTTCTACTAGTCCGCCAGTCTATAGAACAATATTACTGTTAACAATATTATAGTATATACTGTCCTGAGTTTGCTGCAATGGTTTAAGATGTTATCGACTAATAAAATATTTCTATGATTAAACTTACATATTAAATATATTTTCTTGTTTAGAATATTAGTGGCTGTATATTAAACGTGTTTCTGGTCGTTCTAATATTTGTACTAGGTAAATTTTCATTTTATTTCCTAAAAAATATTTTTTTCGTACGTACAAATACATTCTTACAAATATTAAGACGACCAGAAACGCATTGAATATACAGACACTGATATTCTAAACAAGAAAATATATTTAATATGTAAGTTTAATCGTAGAAATATGTTATTAGTCGGAAACATCTTACAATGAGCAAACTCAGGAATGTCCCTTTAAATACGCGTGGTATTGTAAGTGATCAACATCACATGACAAACAATATCAAGCCCCATACCTTGATTGATACCTAATTGTTTCATTTTTCTTTTATACAGATTTACAAAATTCAAGTGACATTCAGCAAGTATTTAACAAAACAATCTATTCAAAACATACCGGCAATATACATTCATCGTAAACAAAAAAGAGAGAGTAGAGTTTGTTTTATTTAACGACGCCACTAGAGCACTTTTTTTTATTTTATTTTATCATCGGCTATTGGACGTCAAACATATGGTCATTCTGACACTGTTTTTAGAGGAAACCCGCTGTCGCCACATATGCGACTCTTTTACGGCAGGCAGAAAGGGATCTTTTATTTGCGCTTCCCACAGGCAGGATAGCACAAACCATGGCCTTTGTTGAACCAGTCATGGATCACTGGTCGGTGCAAGTGGTTTACACCTACCCATTAAGCCATGCGGAGTCGGTATCTGGATTAAAAATCCCATGCCTCGACTGGGATCCGAACCCAGTACCTTCCCGCCCTGTAGACCGATGGCCTAACCACGACGCCACCGAGGCCGGTCCTCATCGTAAACAAACCATTGACCTCTGATCGGCATTGATTCAGTAGTCTATTAAGTCATAAAAAAGAGAGATCGCTCGTTGGACTGAGAGTTCATCAAAATAGAAACATTAGGCCGAAGTTTTGATGCCTGTTTTTCTAAAACGCAGGTGTTTAAGCATCGTAAATGTATGTAGCAACACGTGTGTAAGACATAAACAGGCTTTGTAAATTCGGCCCCATATTTTTATTCCTCTAGCCACATGACTGGTATATAAAAGACCCTAGTATGTGCTATCCTGCCTGTGGAATGGTGGATATAAAAGATCCCCTGCTACCAATGGACCATTGGAAGAATCGTTCGGAAGACCTGTGCTCCCTTGCACTCGCCAGTGTGTGCGACTCTCTATATTTCCATCCCCAAAAACCATTCCTGTCTCGGACGAAGGATCTAGCAGTGGTCAAAACCTACGACCAAGACAGGCGTGCGCTATAATAACTTGTTCTGAACGTGCACGTTAAAACACTTGAACTCGACCTAGAATTGGAAATATGTAGCAGGTTTCCTCTAAAACTATATGTCAGAATTATCAAATGTTTGACATTCAGTAGCCGATGATTTATAATTAACAAATGAATGTGCTCTAGTGATGTCGTTAACAAAACAAACAAACAGTCTGGTCATGTATTGTAGGTCGTCTGCTCTAGTATCGTTTTTGATTATAGTTTCTCTTGAAACGTCTAATGTAAAGATGTCCTTATAGCCTAGCTGTCTAGATATATCCTAGCTGTCTAGATATGTCCTAGCTGTCTTTATATATCCTAGCTGTCTAGATATATCCTAGCTGTCTGAATATATCCTAGCTGTCTAGATATATCCTAGCTGTCTAGATATATCCTAGCTGTCTATATATATCCTAGTTGTCTTGATATGTCCTAGCTGTCTAGATATATCCTAGCTGTCTGAATATATCCTAGCTGTCTAGATATGTCCTAGCTGTCTAAATATATCCTAGCTTCTAGATATATCCTAGGTGTCTAGATATGTCCTAGCTGTCTGGATATATCCTAGCTGTCTAAATATGTCCTAGCTGTCTGGATATATCCTAGCTGTCTAGATATATCCTAGCTGTCTAAATATATCATAGCTTCTAGATATGTCCTAGCTGTCTAGATATGTCTTAACTGTTTGAATATATCCTAGCTTTCTAGATGTCCTAGCTGTCTAGATATGCCCTAGCTCTCTGGGTATATCCTAGTTGTCTAGATAATCTGGTCATCAGAAACCTATTCAGGATAGCGTGCAATCGCGGTAGCTGGCTAGATTGTTTTCCCCCACCCCCTAATTTTTTAATAATGCCATATAATTGTTCGCGAGCGCTCGGCCTCCTGAACACGCAACTGGATTCCTTATTATATCTGACTATCTTATCGTTACCGGTTATCTTGTCCCAACTGGGTATCGTATGGATGCCTGAATACCCTTTCCTGGCTGTTTGAGCATCAAATTCTGTCAGCATTTCTTGTTCTGTCTGAATATCTTATCATAGCTGTCCAAATATCATACCCGGTCTAGATATCTAACTCTTGCTATCTGGGTAGCTTATCTTTCTTGTCTGAATATCCTGGACATAAGTAAATTTCGTACTAGAGATATATTTTAAAGGTGTATTGTCGTAGTTGCAAGTGCCGTATTTCGCTATTTGTGCAGTTAGTTTTAGTGTTTGTGTGTTTAACTAAAAATATCAAAATTGCACCACATGCTCTCGCTCAGCATAAACAGTGGCTTTCCCAACAATCCTGATTGAAAATAATAAAAAGATTTTAAAACGTAAAGAGAAAATCTACGTCACGTATCCATCAAAACACCAGCCAGTTATTTGCCGTCAAATAATTATTATGGATAGATACTGTGTGTACAAGAGGTACACGACGACTGTGACGTTTAACCTGTTGACCATTCCAACCTCTACATACTACATGTACATTGAACAACAACAACAACAACACATAATAAATAAATAAATAAATATAAAAAACGCAAAGATTTAAAAATATTTATTGTTCATGATAAAATTAATTCTGTAATTAGACTGTCAAAATGGGCGCAAAATGTTTACAAGGCATTAATAATCTTAAAAGACACAAACATTGAAATTCTGATGAGCCAGACTCCGCACAACATACTTTTGCTTTGCTATTTATTTGTTAGAACAATTGGATGGTCTGCTTTGCTGGAAACATTGCAAACAAAAAATATGACCTTATGTTCATGTATACTGCTTTTTGTTGAATCGCGGGCTCTATTGAATCGGGGCATTTGAGATTTCATAAAATGTTTTAGCAATTAACCACCTATAGTTTTAATTACTTTCCCTGTTGGACAAGCAGAAGTACAGACAGCAAACAGCCACGAAAACTGAAGTATCCATATTGTTTTTTAATTTTAATTTTGAAATTAATGTTTTATACCCGAACCTAAATTGGTTAAAAGCACACTGTAGTTTTAGTATTTTATTTTATTATAACTATCAAACCCTAAACATATGGCAAAGCTGTAAAAACACTGTCTATTAATACAGCATATAATTTGAGTTTTTTATTTAAATAAATATTAGATGGTTATTTAGATTTTAAAATATGAATAATAATAAAAATCATCAAAGCTATGGAAAAACAAATCAAGTTTGTACCACCTTATCTTGGAAGTAGTATTTAAACACCTTGCAGCAATGTGTAGACTGCTAAATTTATAGGAATATCTGATAAAACGGTTCCTTTTTTATCATTTGCTTTACAAGATACATTCAACTGTGCGAATGTCAGCTATTCAGTTTTATTGATATGATGTCCTTATGCTTCCATTTTGAAAATATAAATAACGTGGACCAATAGTTGTCATTTTTCATTCAGTGAGCCGTCATCGGCCAATTCTCGGGATATCTTTTGACCTTGTTAGTCCATTTACGAATTTAGAAAGTATTTTTTAATTAATTAATAATAATACATTTGCCAGTCAGTTTTAATATTAATGCTGCAACCATAAACTGGTATACCGCGATATTTTAACTCGATACGAATCGCGGTACAGTTTTGCATATCGCGATTTTTATACGTTGTTGTTTCCAAGTTGTAATAAGTTTTACCAGAATTAAGCTGATATCTTTGAATAAGCCTGTCATTTTCTAGTGAATTTAAGAAAATAGCATCTCCTCCACAGTAAAAATAAATACCTACATGTACTATACACAGCGAATCCAGAAATAGTAGCCATGCTGATTTCTGTAAAGAAAGGTATGGACTAAATGATTTAGCATATCCGCTGTAGCTAATAAACAAAGTTCATAAAAATATTTATTCCTTCTGCTGATATATATATATATATATATATATATATATATATATATATATATATATATGTCACGGGGATCCTATAATACCCGTAACTGAATAAAACACGATTATCCAAATATCTCTCCTAAATGTATATCTATGAGATCTCTCTGTATCGGGCAGTCTAATACCCGAGTGGCTCGGCTCTGGGTAATCGGAGAAGATCTTAGATAAATATATATCTATATATATATAGCACGTTTAGTTCACTAGAAAACACAACAAAACACAATACACTTTGGAATCTGTATTAACACTACGCTGACAAATGTACTTGCCGCAGTAGTTAATTAACAACAACAAATATAACAACCCAGAACTAATCACTTAATTAGTTAATCACTAGGTGTCTAGTTTACACAATAATCTAATCACTTCACCGTGATACAACACACACACGTGTGATAATTGAGAAACGCTGCCAGGGGAACTTAATTAATAAAGGAATTACAACTCTATTCCTAACTGGTTAATTTTTAATTAACCCTTAACTACTCATTCCGTAACCTTGTAATATAGAATTAATACTGGTACCTATCACAATAAAGACAATAACCTACAGTTTACCTAGGTCCTCTAGGATGACCGGATAAGCTTTATATTACCAAATACTCGTATAAAAATATTAGAACAGTGAAGCCTACAATTTACTTCGTCAGATTACGGGAGACACTGTCTAAAGAATATTGGTATAATACAGTATTAAAATATCACATCAATCACATCAAGGTTATACAACAGAGCAGAAAAATATATTTATCACGTCCGGACTGAACTTATATATATCGTTCAGTGGACGACGTCCGTTCCCTTGGATACTTCCAATATTTCTCCTCGATATATCTAAAATCCTATCTATTTATTCAAAAATCTCAGAGACAGCGAATATCGCCCGAGGGCACAACGCGGTACCTCACGTATCATGTGATATTTCCACAACTCCGAGAGTCGGTATATTTTCCTAGATGGCCAGACTTACTGTCGCCAGTTCGCAAGAAATACCCCGGTCATAAACCGCACTACCGGAGTTATTACGTAACTACTGGCCACATGGCCTCCACACCTGGTCTGGGTGTGTATTAGGAGGTACGGTCGCGCGGAGGTATTACGTAACCAAGCTGCACTAGCCCCCAACACAATGGACATAGCCACAGGCGAAAAGATAAGAGCATGTTCCGTCACAATATATATATATATATATATATATATATATATATATATATATATATATATATATATATATATATATATATATATATATTCAAATATAACGCAATACAGTTTTGACCATTCTGTGGCACTTTATTAAATATATAGTAATATAATCATTAAGAATCATGATCCAACGAAGTTCCATGCTACTGTGTAGTATTATTATTTTTTAATTATTGCCATAATTATGTGAGAGAAAATAACATCTGTAAGTTTTTACTATGCTTTACAGAAGTAGTTTGGAGTATCACAATTCAGTAGAAAATTTGAGAATCAATAAATTAAAGTGTGCCTCTCAAGAAAAGGCGGCAAGAATTTGGTATTAAATTAACACATTATTTTTCGATCATGCGTTTAAAGTTACAGTCTCTGGTTACCATATTATAACATCATGTACAAATATGAAGCACAAGGTCAAGTGCACTTTTGAAAAACGCGTGTGTGTTCGCTATGAACGGAGATCGTCAAAAGTATACGCTCGATTCGTCGCCTGTGCTGCCATTGCTCGGCAAAGCACAAATGACAGCCTGTTGTCAATTTCAGTTAACACGTGTGTTTGCGGATTTGAAATTGTTGGGCTCGTCTCAAAAAATGAAATAAGAAATCTTGCGCTGTACGAAGAACGTTCGGTTGAGGATACGGTACTAGAGTCTTTCGTTAAAACCGGTTTGATCTTGACAACGTATTATCGACAATCGTACCTTCCTATTTCAGAATTTATATTTTATAAAGTGTAAGTAGAACTTTCAAAGTTTAGTTTGTATACTATTAACACATTGATCATGTGTATATTTTTTAAAAATAAAATATACTAACGTAGATAATGAAAGTTTTCATTTCTTAATTTTACGTGTACTAAAATCGACAAATTCAAATAAATATTCTTTTGTTTGGAAAGGCTAAACTTAGTTTGTTTTGTTTAACGACATCAATGTTACAGCATATTGATTTAAGAGGAAACGGGTGCATGTGCATGGGGAGAGTATTGGGGGTCGAAACCTTTACCTGCCCAAGCTAAAACAAAATTTAACTATATTTTCTGGGGGAGCATGGCCCCATATAAACTTCGCTCAACAGTATAACCCCAACCCCGCTGAAATCCATGCACATGCGCCTTGGAAACCCACTACATTAGGAATCGTTTATATATACTATCCCACAAGCAGGATAACACATACCATGGCCTTTTATATACCAATCATGGCGCACTGGCTGGAACGAGCTCGCCGATGGGGATCGATCCTAGACCGACCGCGCATTTTAAAAAAAACCCACCTTTTTAGGTCTAAGTAATGAATAGAAATAACATATAGTCTTGATAAATGTTACGTAAATCGAACACAACACCCTCTTCCTCTACCCCTAAAGCGTTACGTAATTATTAACACCCCCTTACATGTAACGCGTATGCCAACCGCTGGCCACTGTTAAAATGTCAAGGCAAATCCCCAACCGACCCATGGAAAGGTGTTGTACCATACATCTATGGCTATAAATATGTTTTGGAGATATGAGACGACCCCTCAATCAAGACAGTTAAATTTGTTCAAAATCACGTGAGAAGCTCAATGCCTGCGCAAATGACGTAAAGTCCCAGTTCTACTGGCGTCCCGCTAAATGAAGAAAAACAAAGCTGGCCATTGCGTTTGTAGTTGACCTAGATAATGTAGATAAGCGAGCATTGCGAAACTATAGCGATGTGGTGGACCTTTTATGTACCAAACAGAACTGGATTATCTATTCTGAATAATAACAATATTCCAGGGACTCCAGCTTTAAGCGTTTTTCTTGTTTTCTGTTACTGCACTTCTTTTAATTAAAAAAGGTAGATTGTCTACCCTTATCCATAGTCACATATTGAATGGTTTCTGTTTTAACATACTGAAGGTTGACACAATTCCACAATACTTTATTGTGTAGAAGGTGCCATCCCTGCTATTGGTAATGCTTCACAATATTATTTTAGTAACAACTGATATTATTCCAAAAGACAGGAATTTAGAAGTATTATTTAAAATGTGGAAACTGGTACAGTGAAGTTTACTTACTCGCTCATTCTTAGATAAGTGAACAATCTCCCATACGAGTTGAGTATAAAATGAACCTTCAAGGATGGAACCCTTATGTGTTAAATCAAATAAAAACATATCTTGCTTTATGAATCATCCATTGGCTTACCCAGATATGACTTTATATTCCAAATATGCTGATGAGAATAACAGCAGTCTATTTCCTGATTGTCAGATACGTTAAACGTGAGAATTGTCTTGAAGATCAAGTGAAACGTATAAAGCTTTATGGTGTTCAAATTTTCTTTATTAAAAATATATTAAACCTAATATACTATTATTTGAGTGGTATTCCAACACAGGTAAACAATTTGTCAACATCTGGTTCTTCTCAAAACGTACACGGTAAATAATACGAAACTGTCAAAACAATAATAGCAGAAGTTCATAATTAGTAACAACATTATCATTGGTACTACACAATGCTGTTTTATATATTCATATACCTTAATGAAAATGGATTTTACTACATTCGTAGTGTGTTGTCTTTCTATACCAGTAGCATCAGAAATATTCATAAATGTTGAAGAGTAAAATATTAACGTATCTGATGTAAAAACACAACAACAACACTTGCTTATGAAAACTATCAAACAAGTTAATCATTCCTGTCAATAGTTAATTATTCACTGCTGTTTAACACATTCCCTTAGGTCACCAGTGCAAAGACAAGCAATCACACATTTCACATCAGCCTTTGTTAATGTACAGCCTCGCCGGTCTTTGCTTATATCTTGCATCGACAGTACTTGGGACATTTTGCAGTGATCAGACTCCTTCAGCATCACTGTTGCACATCTCATTAAAATACAGTCTCGACAGAAAAATGTAAAGCAAATTTTCCTTGGTGATAAAATAATACATCGAGGTTGTCATCAGTCATCTCGTCCATACATACATTTGAACAGGTGTCTTTCATCCAACAACACATTTCGTAATAAGTTCGTTGTACATTTATAGGCATGTAGTACAAGATATAATTTGTTTTTACTTTTGAAAACAAAAAAAATATTAAAAAATAATCCATTATATAACTTTGATACAGCCCCTTTAAATTGCCATTTTTGTCTTCCAGGAATGAAGCCACAACTAATCAGGAAGAGGACGCATTAAACTTCCCAAAGCTCTTCGGAGCGAACTTTCACGTTATGTCGGTTGACGCCAGTTAACGCATTTGGCAGTCTTCGTCTATTTTTAATATTGACAGCCAGCGCCTTACCTTTTATCCTTTATTCTTGACATTTTAGTGGGAGCGGCGTGGAAACAATGCAAACGACACCACTTAGGAGGAATTGGCAGTTGATTTCCGCAAGGAAGCCGGCCAACTTGGCACACAGTTCGATGATTGACAGTTACCGATATCATCGCCCGTGTCAATGTGTCACAGGGCCATTCGTCTGTTTGGGAAGGGGGGGGGGGGGGGGGGGGTCGTAGGATCAGAGTGTGTATATATGTGTGTTGTATGTGAGTGTATGGATTTAGGTGTGTGTGTGCGCGTGCGTGTATATATGTATCTGCATGCATGTACAACCCCTGCAATTACCCTCGGCCGTGGAGATTGCCGCGGAGTTTTTCGTTCTCTACAGCATTTCTTTTGCCTTGGATTATATTGGATTTTTTTTATCAAGATGTATTTTTTCCTTATTATTAAAAATAAAATATACTTTGTGAACTGAAAACAGATTAAAAGTAAATATTAAAACACTAACTGCACCGTTATTACTAAGTATCTGAATCACAGCGTCATCGGGCATGATTGTAAATACATGTAAGTTACCAGCATTAAGCAAGTATCAACTAGGTCATTGAACTCTGTTGACTGTTCATAGCACATGCATTGCAGGGACCACTGAATTGCAGGGGTGTGACAGCTTATACATGTTGAACCGTGGCTATGGTGCATTACGGTGCTTTATTTTCATTAAAATGTTTAACATGCACGCCTACAAGTCACTTGAAGTGTTATGGTCAGCCTGACGATGAGATATTTGTAGATATACATATATATATATATATATATATATATATATATATATATATATATAGATATATATATATATATATATAGAGAGAGAGAGAGAGAGAGAGAGAGAGAGAGAGAGAGAGAGAGAGAGAGAGAGAGAGAGATCGTTCCGATTGTTTGATCAAAATTTCTCAGTCAGATCTATTGGCAAAATATGTTATCCTTTTCTGGTGCCGAGTGGCCTAATAAAAACCAACAACAACAAAAAACAACAACAAACAAACACCCCCCCCCCCAAAAAAAAAAAAAAACCAACAACAAAAAACCAACAAACCAGCAGCAACAAACTTTACCGATTTACTTGGGCTTGAAATGGGTTTTGGTCTCCGTGACAGATTTCGTAACATAAATTATGCCGTTATTAAAGAAAATTAGTTTAATTCTATAGCGCATTAAATATATTCTGTCACTTTGATATAATATAATTAAAATATAAAGATTGAACTGGCACGTCACTGCGGACTGTCTACGCTGTATATGATAAATTGTCATCCCCTTGCAACCCCATTGTTCTTGAACGTGCTCGTGTCATTTGTGTTTTAACTATTGTCACTTTTAATCAACGAATACTGCCACTGGTCCGAATTTGATATTCAATTTTGGTCTGTTGACTTTTGAAAGTCGACTGCGTTTTAAGTTGTGATGTCTACACTTGGTTTTGTTACAAGTAGCAGGGAAGCTAGTGCTTATTTGGGGTGGTTGGTTATGCTGAAGTTTATATGGTTTATAGTCTTCAGTTGCCCTTTTTCTAAAATTCTCGAACAGTTTCAGATTTTCTTAAAAACTGTTTTGATATCACCTAGGTTTTAAAGCACTAAATAAAAGTGAACAAGCCTGATTGAAATTCTGTTTGTTACTCGAATTTCTGTGAAATCTAATATTCTGAGATTTAACAATGCTTTTAAAGGTGACGTGGGTGAAAAGACTTTCAGTGGAGAAGTTGGTGTATGTGGCCTCAGACTAGAGTTATCCACCCATTTGGTTGTCCAAAATACGGAAGTTAATGCGAGAAAATATAGTTTTCTTGTGATGTGATTAATGGCTGGGGAGCTGCTTAGTATACTGGATTGTTACACTGGGTTTGACAGGTGAGAGGATGCAGTTAGTGAATATGTGCACTTGGTTTACACTGGATACTGCATAATGTCCCCCAGAGCACATTGAAGTCATGCAAAATTTGTGTAAAATGCAGAGAAATGGGTGTGATTCGGTCCCTTAGCCCATGTGTGTTTGTTTACATTGATATAACGCGGAAAAGAGCTGGACAACAGATGTCGTCCTTTCGAGTGTTCAATGGGCCCAGGCAGGTAATGTTTCCCGTGAAATGCTAATGGCCTGGTGAAATTAATAAAAGTGCTACAGCCACTGGGGCTACATGAGAATACATAGTGAAATTAATTGTGGTCTGAGGCCTGATATAGTAGGATGTTTGACACAGGGTGACACACTTTGATACCTAATTGTGAGGTAACAATGTCAGTTACAGCACTCAAAATGTACATGCTAATTGTCCAGATAGGTGGAAATCTGAAACTAATCAGTTTGGGTGGTGAATATTTTATTTTGTTTAATTAAATTAAATTTTATTATATCTATATTTTCAAAATTTGTAATTTTACAAATTATGACATAATTCAGCATGCATTGTACCCCTATCAGGTCATAGGTCATTCTTTTCAATCAGGCTGTATCCCTACACCCTATGAGAGCCTCACTTTGAAGGTTAAGGTCAAATAAGTCAATATGGAGGATTTCTTCAATGATGTTTGACACAGGGTGACACACTTTGATACCAAATTGTGAGGTAATTATGCCAGTTACAGCACTCAAAATGTACATGATAATTGTGCAGATAGGTGGAAATCTGAAAGTTATCAGTTTGGGTGATGAATATTTTATTTCTTTAAATTAAATTAAATTTTATTATATTTATATTTTCAAAATTTGTAATTTCACAAATTATGACATAATTCAGCATGCATTGTACCCCTATCAGGTCATAGGTCATTCTTTTCAATCAGAATGTATCCCTGCACCCTGTGAGGGCCTCACTTTGAGTAATTGAGCTAATTGAACAAGTGAAAATGGAGGCTTTTTATCAAAAATACCAGAGGGTAATTTTTTCAAAATGTGATCCTGGGCCAAATGGTGAATGTATAATGTGGAATGGGCCTCCCAGACCAAATGGATATGGTGCTATTAAGTTCAAATCACCAATCACAGGCCAGTATCGTACAGTAAATGCTCACAGATTAAGTTTCATGGTCTTTAATAAGGAGATGGACATAGATGGCAGTGACATCAGTCACCTGTGCCATAACCGTCTTTGTATGTTTAAAGATCACTTATCTGCTGAGCCACATGCAATTAACAGCTCGCGCATACAATGTGTGAACCGGGATGTCTGTCAGGGACATGGACAATACCCTCCCTGCCTCTTGCATCTCAGAATGCATAACATATAAGAATGTAAAACAATAACAAAGTTTAATTTAAAGAAATATTTTATGTCATAAAATCACATATAAATATCACATATAAATATCACATGATACATTTATTCAAAAGCATACATTTATTCACATTACTATTTTTTATTGTTTAAAGTCAGTCTTCAATGTCTAGGGTTCATATCCACAGCAGAAATGCTATCATGCAAACTGATAGTTCCTATATTATATGTATCACTTGAAGGTTTGTGACAAAAATTACTTTGAATAACTGTGGTCACAGGAGTTGTCTGTTCTTTGACTGTCAATATCTAATAATCCTTTCTTGTAGTCAGCTTGTTGATCTCTGTGCAAATGTTTATATCGTAAGTGATCTCTAATTTTACTTCCTTGCTGGACTAAGTGCCTTTTAATCACCTGTGGATTGTTTTGATATCTTTTTTGATAGTCCGACTCTTTGTCCATCTGACGCAGTGAACGCCTCACCCGAGCTGACAGTTCGATGCCACAGTACTTGCACTTTTCTATCATGGATGTTCCCGGGGCGTTGTTCAGCCTGTGGATGGTGGATGCAGCTCTCCCAGTCATCGTTCGTGAATAGTTCACATTCTTAGGTAAGGAAACACTGAGAGAACGGTTCGCAGCCTCACATTTCTGTGTGTCTGTATACAGTTTCATTTGCTCTACAGCTGAAATACTTAGTTTAATCTTCAGAAGTTCCAGTACTAACATTTTGTCATTTTCATTCATATTCAGCTCTGTGATTCTGTGTGTACCCAGGAACATGGATCGGTGCCACCAGTTGTTCGTTATTCCTCCACTGCAGACGACCGAGTACCGCGAACACTTTGAACAGTCACCACCGTAGCACGAAAGTGTCGATTGCAGGACCTTTGGTAAGTTTCGTTTCAGTACACCGATATTACCAGTGTGTAGTTTCATCAGTTCTTTAAGAATTAAACTGCACCTTGCTTTCATATCCTGGCTGAATACCTTCTGTGCTTCACGCTTTTGTTCACGGGTGTACCCAGTAAACATGTCGGGACTGAAGTTAGCTTTGTAACACTTACGAAACTGACTCTGACCTAAGTGGGTTGGATCGGCTAGCCGCTGCACTTTCCACATTGGATGTAGAAGTTTCAAAGCACTACCAACTCCAGCAGATGATCTGGAATCTCCATCTGTTGTGACGTATTTTATGAGAATACCTTGTAGAGCCAAGTCTGTTCCGATATCTTTTCCCATCTCGTATTCCGACAGCGGAGCAAATGGCGGCAAGTTTGCTGTGCAGTCAGGATGACCACCGGGACACGTCACATGAATACCTTTGTTTCTTAACCAGGCTCCGGTCCAACAAAGTTTATTCTGGAAGCAGGCACTTACAATGAATTTTCTTTCAGTCATTGTTTCACACGCAAGTCCTATAGCTTGTGATGCATTCTGGCCCGGTTCTTCTTCCGACTTGTTATTGTCGTGGAGTTGTATCTCCCATCCATGGCTATGTTAATTTCATCACGTTCATTTCCACGTTTCATGTTAATGTCTTTCAGTAGCTCAACTTTTTGTGCCATATCTTTTTCATTTAGATCTGTTACAGCCGTTGATACCTTGTATGATGTTCTCTGCATACTGCTCCGACACGGTGGTGGAATGTCAATGCCTGCCAATAGCACTCTCGCTCTCGTATTGCCGACGGGAGTATCTTGGAGACCGATAGCAAGACCCACATTAGTTTTTGCTGCATTTGGGCCAGGTTTATTTGTCTTCACCTCATTGTACAATTTGCTTTCAGGAGCAGTGAAGTCACAATTCACACAGTGTAGTGTGACTTTCCAACAAAGACCCCACTTAACCTCTTTTAATATTTGCATTTCAGGCTCGTCGCACTCAGGGGAAGCTGTTGAGTGGTATCTGAAAGCTGCATTCCATGCATCTACCATTCTGTCATTGTCCATTATTCTCATGCCTTCTTTGTCTTTACACTGTTGTTCTTCTTTCATTTCAGACGCAGTACATGTACTCGTAATGGGACGTAGCAGGCGGACTGGCTGTGACGCACCTTCGCAATCTGGAGTGGATATGGTGGCTGAAGTGGAACTCGACTTCGTGACCAAGGCAAACTCGTCTATATTCATCCGGACTACTGGTCGCAACTTCTCAGTGTGAGATTCTGGACTTGCATGTTCATGCAGCAGAGTTGCACCCTTATTCCAAGGTGCATGTCCCTTCTTGAACTGTGTCTTTCGTCTTGTATTGCCTTCCATGGATGTGACTCGTAGTGTATAAAAAACAGTGAAATACTTATTGTGGTATGCATGTCCACCCTTATATATATGTTCATGTGTGATGTCACTTTCAGTTCTGATGCATTAAAACATTTCAGTGCAGTGGCAGTTGACAGCTTTTTTTTGTTCACTGTGTATTCGGTACTGCATCTTTGCAGACTGGTGCCCTGTCCCTCTGCATTCAGGTGTGACCTGTTACGGTGTGCAGACACCTTGCTAATTACCCTCACCAGAATGACACTCGAGCAGTCCTAATTTGTAATTGGCATATATTGACTGTGTGCAGTATCCAAAATTTTACAGTTTTAAAGATTAAATTTTGTTTAAAAAGAGAACTTTGTGGGAATTTTTTTTTTGAAATGTATCAATTTAAATTAAATTGATTTTTTTTGCTTGAAAAAAATCATTTCCTGCCAACGTGTTGCTATATTCAATTGCACAGAACACAATAAGTTTCAAGTTTCTTTTTGTTGGAGACAGACAAATGTCTGTAACTGTTGACATCAGTCACCTTTGCCATAACCGTTTTTGTATGTTTAAAGATCATACCCTGCTGAGCCACATGCCAATAGCTTTTTTTACAATGTGTGAACCGGGATGTCTGTCAGGGACATGGACAATACCCTCCCTGCCTCTTGCATCTCAGAATGCCAACATATAGAATGTAAAACAATAACAAAGTTTAATTTAAAGAAATATTTTTGTCATAAAATGTTTATAAAATTGAGGTATCACATATTAAATTCACATGATACATTTATTCAAAAGCATACATTTATTCACATTACTATTTTTTATTGTTTAAAGTCAGTCTTCAATGTCTAGGGTTCATATCCACAGCAGAAATGCTATCATGCAAACTGATAGTTCCTATATTATATGTATCACTTGAAGGTTTGTGACAAAAATTTTACTTTGAATAACTGTGGTCACAGGAGTTGGTCTGTTCTTTGACTGTCAATATCTAATAATCCTTTTCTTGTAGTCAGCTTGTTGATCTCTGTGCAAATGTTTATATCGTAAGTGATCTCTAATTTTACTTTCCTTGCTGGACTAAGGCCTTTTAATCACCTGTGGATTGTTTTGATATCTTTTTGATAGTCCAGGACTCTTTGTCCATCTGACGCAGTGAACGCCTCACCCGAGCTGACAGTTCGATGCCACAGTACTTGCACTTTTCTATCATGGATGTTCCCGGGGCGTTGTTCAGCCTGTTAGATGGTGGATGCAGCTCTCCCAGTCATCGTTCGTGAATAGTTCACATTCTTAGGTAAGGAAACACTGAGAGAACGGTTTCGCAGCCTCACATTTCTGTGTGTCTGTATACAGTTTCATTTGCTCTACAGCTGAAATACTTAGTTTAATCTTCAGAAGTTCCAGTACTAACATTTTGTCATTTTCATTCATATTCAGCTCTGTGATTCTGTGTGTACCCAGGAACATGGATCGGTGCCACCAGTTGTTCGTTATTCCTCCACTGCAGACGACCGAGTACCGCGAACACTTTGAACAGTCACCACCGTAGCACGAAAGTGTCGATTGCAGGACCTTTGGTAAGTTTCGTTTTCAGTACACCGATATTACCAGTGTGTAGTTTCATCAGTTCTTTAAGAATTAAACTGCACCTTGCTTTCATATCCTGGCTGAATACCTTCTGTGCTTCACGCTTTTGTTCACGGGTGTACCCAGTAAACATGTCGGGACTGAAGTTAGCTTTGTAACACTTACGAAACTGACTCTGACCTAAGTGGGTTGGATCGGCTAGCCGCTGCACTTTCCACATTGGATGTAGAAGTTTCAAAGCACTACCAACTCCAGCAGATGATCTGGAATCTCCATCTGTTGGAACCGTATTTTATGAGAATACCTTGTAGAGCCAAGTCTGTTCCGATATCTTTTCCCATCTCGTATTCCGACAGCGGAGCAAATGGCGGCAAGTTTGCTGTGCAGTCAGGATGACCACCGGGACACGTCACATGAATACCTTTGTTTCTTAACCAGGCTCCGGTCCAACAAAGTTTATTCTGGAAGCAGGCACTTACAATGAATTTTCTCTCAGTCATTGTGTTTCACACGCAAGTCCTATAGCTTGTGATGCATTTCTGGCCCGGTTTCTTCCGACTTGTTATTGTCGTGGAGTTGTATCTCCCATCCATGGCTATGTTAATTTCATCACGTTCATTTCCACGTTTCATGTTAATGTCTTTCAGTAGCTCAACTTTTTGTGCCATATCTTTTTCATTTAGATCTGTTACAGCCGTTGATACCTTGTATGATGTTCTCTGCATACTGCTCCGACACGGTGGTGGAATGTCCATGCCTGCCAATAGCACTCTCGCTCTTGTATTGCCGACGGGAGTATCTTGGAGACCGATAGCAAGACCCACATTAGTTTTTGCTGCATTTGGGCCAGGTTTATTTGTCTTCACCTCATTGTACAATTTGCTTTCAGGAGCAGTGAAGTCACAATTCACACAGTGTAGTGTGACTTTCCAACAAAGACCCCACTTAACCTCTTTTAATATTTGCATTTCAGGCTCGTCGCACTCAGGGGAAGCTGTTGAGTGGTATCTGAAAGCTGCATTCCATGCATCTACCATTCTGTCATTGTCCATTATTCTCATGCCTTCTTTGTCTTTACACTGTTGTTCTTCTTTCATTTCAGACGCAGTACATGTACTCGTAATGGGACGTAGCAGGCGGACTGGCTGTGACGCACCTTCGCAATCTGGAGTGGATATGGTGGCTGAAGTGGAACTCGACTTCGTGACCAAGGCAAAACTCGTCTATATTCATCCGGACTACTGGTCGCAACTTCTCAGTGTGAGATTCTGGACTTGCATGTTCATGCAGCAGAGTTGCACCCTTATTCCAAGGTGCATGTCCCTTCTTGAACTGTGTCTTTCGTCTTGTATTGCCTTCCATGGATGTGACTCGTAGTGTATAAAACAGTGAAATACTTATTGTGGTATGCATGTCCACCCTTATATATATGTTCATGTGTGATGTCACTTTCAGTTCTGATGCATTAAAACATTTCAGTGCAGTGGCAGTTGACAGCTTTTTTTTGTTCACTGTGTATTCGGTACTGCATCTTTGCAGACTGGTGCCCTGTCCTCTGCATTCAGGTGTGACCTGTTACGTGTGTGCAGACACCTTGCTAATTACCCTCACCAGAATGACACTCGAGCAGTCCTAATTTGTAATTGGCATATATTGACTGTGTGCAGTATCCAAAATTTTACAGTTTTAAAGATTAAATTTTGTTTAAAAAGAGAACTTTGTGGGAATTTTTTTTTTGAAAATGTATCAATTTAAATTAAATTGATTTTTTTTTTGAAAAAATCATATTCCTGCCAACTGCTATATTTCAATTGCAGAGAACACAATAAGGAGCAAGTTTCTTTTTGTTGTTCAGAAAAATGTCTGTAACTTTTAAAGTTATTCCATAATTACTAGTCCACTATTGGGAATAATTTGACGCAGATTGCCGCCTTTTGCGGCACAGGCAGTCCCCCATTTCACAGGCTCCAATAGCCATATTTGGTATCAAATATTCTTTTTATTGCCTGTATGCAACTTGACATATGTATTTAAATGCCATATGTGAGTTTGAGTGTCATGGTGAAAAACAATTTTGGTCTGATAGGCCTCAGACTAGAGTTATCCACCCATTTGGTTGTCCAAAATACGGAAGTTAATGCGAGAAAATATAGTTTTCTTGTGATGTGATTAATGGCTGGGGAGCTGCTTAGTATACTGGATTGTTACACTGGGTTTGACAGGTGAGAGGATGCAGTTAGTGAATATGTGCACTTGGTTTACACTGGATACTGCATAATGTCCCCCAGAGCACATTGAAGTCATGCAAAATTTGTGTAAAATGCAGAGAAATGGGTGTGATTCGGTCCCTTAGCCCACGTGTGTTTGTTTACATTGATATAACGCGGAAAAGAGCTGGACAACAGATGTCGTCCTTTCGAGTGTTCAATGGGCCCAGGCAGGTAATGTTTCCCGTGAAATGCTAATGGCCTGGTGAAATTAATAAAAGTGCTACAGCCACTGGGGCTACATGAGAATACATAGTGAAATTAATTGTGGTCTGAGGCCTGATATAGTAGGATGTTTGACACAGGGTGACACACTTTGATACCTAATTGTGAGGTAACAATGTCAGTTACAGCACTCAAAATGTACATGCTAATTGTCCAGATAGGTGGAAATCTGAAACTAATCAGTTTGGGTGGTGAATATTTTATTTTGTTTAATTAAATTAAATTTTATTATATTTATATTTTCAAAATTTGTAATTTCACAAATTATGACATAATTCAGCATGCATTGTACCCCTATCAGGTCATAGGTCATTCTTTTCAATCAGGCTGTATCCCTACACCCTATGAGAGCCTCACTTTGAAGGTTAAGGTCAAATAAGTCAATATGGAGGATTTCTTCAATGATGTTTGACACAGGGTGACACACTTTGATACCAAATTGTGAGGTAATTATGCCAGTTACAGCACTCAAAATGTACATGATAATTGTGCAGATAGGTGGAAATCTGAAAGTTATCAGTTTGGGTGATGAATATTTTATTTCTTTAAATTAAATTAAATTTTATTATATTTATATTTTCAAAATTTGTAATTTCACAAATTATGACATAATTCAGCATGCATTGTACCCCTATCAGGTCATAGGTCATTCTTTTCAATCAGAATGTATCTCTGCACCCTGTGAGGGCCTCACTTTGAGTAATTGAGCTAATTGAACAAGTGAAAATGGAGGCTTTTTATCAAAAATACCAGAGGGTAATTTTTTCAAAATGTGATCCTGGGCCAAATGGTGAATGTATAATGTGGAATGGGCCTCCCAGAGCAAATGGATATGGTGCTATTAAGTTCAAATCACCAATCACAGGCCAGTATCGTACAGTAAATGCTCACAGATTAAGTTTCATGGTCTTTAATAAGGAGATGGACATAGATGGCAGTGACATCAGTCACCTGTGCCATAACCGTCTTTGTATGTTTAAAGATCACTTATCTGCTGAGCCACATGCAATTAACAGCTCGCGCATACAATGTGTGAACCGGGATGTCTGTCAGGGACATGGACAATACCCTCCCTGCCTCTTGCATCTCAGAATGCATAACATATAAGAATGTAAAACAATAACAAAGTTTAATTTAAAGAAATATTTTATGTCATAAAATCACATATAAATATCACATATAAATATCACATGATACATTTATTCAAAAGCATACATTTATTCACATTACTATTTTTTATTGTTTAAAGTCAGTCTTCAATGTCTAGGGTTCATATCCACAGCAGAAATGCTATCATGCAAACTGATAGTTCCTATATTATATGTATCACTTGAAGGTTTGTGACAAAAATTACTTTGAATAACTGTGGTCACAGGAGTTGTCTGTTCTTTGACTGTCAATATCTAATAATCCTTTCTTGTAGTCAGCTTGTTGATCTCTGTGCAAATGTTTATATCGTAAGTGATCTCTAATTTTACTTCCTTGCTGGACTAAGTGCCTTTTAATCACCTGTGGATTGTTTTGATATCTTTTTTGATAGTCCGACTCTTTGTCCATCTGACGCAGTGAACGCCTCACCCGAGCTGACAGTTCGATGCCACAGTACTTGCACTTTTCTATCATGGATGTTCCCGGGGCGTTGTTCAGCCTGTGGATGGTGGATGCAGCTCTCCCAGTCATCGTTCGTGAATAGTTCACATTCTTAGGTAAGGAAACACTGAGAGAACGGTTCGCAGCCTCACATTTCTGTGTGTCTGTATACAGTTTCATTTGCTCTACAGCTGAAATACTTAGTTTAATCTTCAGAAGTTCCAGTACTAACATTTTGTCATTTTCATTCATATTCAGCTCTGTGATTCTGTGTGTACCCAGGAACATGGATCGGTGCCACCAGTTGTTCGTTATTCCTCCACTGCAGACGACCGAGTACCGCGAACACTTTGAACAGTCACCACCGTAGCACGAAAGTGTCGATTGCAGGACCTTTGGTAAGTTTCGTTTCAGTACACCGATATTACCAGTGTGTAGTTTCATCAGTTCTTTAAGAATTAAACTGCACCTTGCTTTCATATCCTGGCTGAATACCTTCTGTGCTTCACGCTTTTGTTCACGGGTGTACCCAGTAAACATGTCGGGACTGAAGTTAGCTTTGTAACACTTACGAAACTGACTCTGACCTAAGTGGGTTGGATCGGCTAGCCGCTGCACTTTCCACATTGGATGTAGAAGTTTCAAAGCACTACCAACTCCAGCAGATGATCTGGAATCTCCATCTGTTGTGACGTATTTTATGAGAATACCTTGTAGAGCCAAGTCTGTTCCGATATCTTTTCCCATCTCGTATTCCGACAGCGGAGCAAATGGCGGCAAGTTTGCTGTGCAGTCAGGATGACCACCGGGACACGTCACATGAATACCTTTGTTTCTTAACCAGGCTCCGGTCCAACAAAGTTTATTCTGGAAGCAGGCACTTACAATGAATTTTCTCTCAGTCATTGTTTCACACGCAAGTCCTATAGCTTGTGATGCATTCTGGCCCGGTTTCTTCCGACTTGTTATTGTCGTGGAGTTGTATCTCCCATCCATGGCTATGTTAATTTCATCACGTTCATTTCCACGTTTCATGTTAATGTCTTTCAGTAGCTCAACTTTTTGTGCCATATCTTTTTCATTTAGATCTGTTACAGCCGTTGATACCTTGTATGATGTTCTCTGCATACTGCTCCGACACGGTGGTGGAATGTCCATGCCTGCCAATAGCACTCTCGCTCTTGTATTGCCGACGGGAGTATCTTGGAGACCGATAGCAAGACCCACATTAGTTTTTGCTGCATTTGGGCCAGGTTTATTTGTCTTCACCTCATTGTACAATTTGCTTTCAGGAGCAGTGAAGTCACAATTCACACAGTGTAGTGTGACTTTCCAACAAAGACCCCACTTAACTCTCTTTTAATATTTGCATTTCAGGCTCGTCGCACTCAGGGGAAGCTGTTGAGTGGTATCTGAAAGCTGCATTCCATGCATCTACCATTCTGTCATTGTCCATTATTCTCATGCCTTCTTTGTCTTTACACTGTTGTTCTTCTTTCATTTCAGACGCAGTACATGTACTCGTAATGGGACGTAGCAGGCGGACTGGCTGTGACGCACCTTCGCAATCTGGAGTGGATATGGTGGCTGAAGTGGAACTCGACTTCGTGACCAAGGCAAACTCGTCTATATTCATCCGGACTACTGGTCGCAACTTCTCAGTGTGAGATTCTGGACTTGCATGTTCATGCAGCAGAGTTGCACCCTTATTCCAAGGTGCATGTCCCTTCTTGAACTGTGTCTTTCGTCTTGTATTGCCTTCCATGGATGTGACTCGTAGTGTATAAAACAGTGAAATACTTATTGTGGTATGCATGTCCACCCTTATATATATGTTCATGTGTGATGTCACTTTCAGTTCTGATGCATTAAAACATTTCAGTGCAGTGGCAGTTGACAGCTTTTTTTTGTTCACTGTGTATTCGGTACTGCATCTTTGCAGACTGGTGCCCTGTCCTCTGCATTCAGGTGTGACCTGTTACGGTGTGCAGACACCTTGCTAATTACCCTCACCAGAATGACACTCGAGCAGTCCTAATTTGTAATTGGCATATATTGACTGTGTGCAGTATCCAAAATTTTACAGTTTTAAAGATTAAATTTTGTTTAAAAAGAGAACTTTGTGGGAATTTTTTTTTGAAAATGTATCAATTTAAATTAAATTGATTTTTTTTTTTGAAAAAATCATATTCCTGCCAACTGCTATATTTCAATTGCAGAGAACACAATAAGGAGCAAGTTTCTTTTTGTTGTTCAGAAAAATGTCTGTAACTTTTAAAGTTATTCCATAATTACTAGTCCACTATTGGGAATAATTTGACGCAGATTGCCGCCTTTTGCGGCACAGGCAGTCCCCCATTTCACAGGCTCCAATAGCCATATTTGGTATCAAATATTCTTTTTATTGCCTGTATGCAACTTGACATATGTATTTAAATGCCATATGTGAGTTTGAGTGTCATGGTGAAAACAATTTTGGTCTGATAGGCCTCAGACTAGAGTTATCCACCCATTTGGTTGTCCAAAATACGGAAGTTAATGCGAGAAAATATAGTTTTCTTGTGATGTGATTAATGGCTGGGGAGCTGCTTAGTATACTGGATTGTTACACTGGGTTTGACAGGTGAGAGGATGCAGTTAGTGAATATGTGCACTTGGTTTACACTGGATACTGCATAATGTCCCCCAGAGCACATTGAAGTCATGCAAAATTTGTGTAAAATGCAGAGAAATGGGTGTGATTCGGTCCCTTAGCCCACGTGTGTTTGTTTACATTGATATAACGCGGAAAAGAGCTGGACAACAGATGTCGTCCTTTCGAGTGTTCAATGGGCCCAGGCAGGTAATGTTTCCCGTGAAATGCTAATGGCCTGGTGAAATTAATAAAAGTGCTACAGCCACTGGGGCTACATGAGAATACATAGTGAAATTAATTGTGGTCTGAGGCCTGATATAGTAGGATGTTGACACAGGGTGACACACTTTGATACCTAATTGTGAGGTAACAATGTCAGTTACAGCACTCAAAAATGTACATGCTAATTGTCCAGATAGGTGGAAATCTGAAACTAATCAGTTTGGGTGGTGAATATTTTATTTTGTTTAATTAAATTAAATTTTATTATATTTATATTTTCAAAATTTGTAATTTCACAAATTATGACATAATTCAGCATGCATTGTACCCCTATCAGGTCATAGGTCATTCTTTTCAATCAGGCTGTATCCCTACACCCTATGAGAGCCTCACTTTGAAGGTTAAGGTCAAATAAGTCAATATGGAGGATTTCTTCAATGATGTTTGACACAGGGTGACACACTTTGATACCAAATTGTGAGGTAATTATGCCAGTTACAGCACTCAAAATGTACATGATAATTGTGCAGATAGGTGGAAATCTGAAAGTTATCAGTTTGGG
The DNA here is from genome assembly GCF_016097555.1 of Gigantopelta aegis. Taxonomy (NCBI): domain Eukaryota; kingdom Metazoa; phylum Mollusca; class Gastropoda; order Neomphalida; family Peltospiridae; genus Gigantopelta; species Gigantopelta aegis. The sequence continues at coordinate 21,230,632 of NC_054706.1, forward strand.
TGATGAATATTTTATTTCTTTAAATTAAATTAAATTTTATTATATTTATATTTTCAAAATTTGTAAATTTCACAAATTATGACATAATTCAGCATGCATTGTACCCCTATCAGGTCATAGGTCATTCTTTCAATCAGAATGTATCTCTGCACCCTGTGAGGGCCTCACTTTGAGTAATTGAGCTAATTGAACAAGTGAAAATGGAGGCTTTTTATCAAAAAATACCAGAGGGTAATTTTTTTTCAAAATGTGATCCTGGGCCAAATGGTGAATGTCATAATGTGGAATGGGCCTCCCAGAGCAAATGGATATGGTGCTATTAAGTTCAAATCACCAATCACAGGCCAGTATCGTACAGTAAATGCTCACAGATTAAGTTCATGGTCTTTAATAAGGAGATGGACATAGATGGCAGTGACATCAGTCACCTGTGCCATAACCGTCTTTGTATGTTTAAA
>NC_054706.1:21231289-21246289 GCF_016097555.1 Gigantopelta aegis
AGGAAACCCCTTGGTTTCCAAAATAAACAGGAATTAAGGAAAAAAATTTGTTTTTTGAGGAAAAATTGGGGGTTTGGTTAGGTTGTTTACATGGGTTACGGGAAAGAGGTGCAAGTGTTCCTTGGTTTAAGGGGAAGGGGAAAATTCCCCCAAGAGGCAGGTTGAAAATTGGTTAAAATGGGCGGGGAAATGGGGGGAAATTGGTCCCTTGGGCCCGTTTTTGTTAAAGGGAAAACCGGGAAAAAGGGGAAAAAATTCCCCCCAAAAAATGGGCCAGGAGGTAAGTTTTAAAGTTGGTGGTGAAATTTAAAATTTGTTTAAATGGGGTTTATAAAAAAAATTTGTAAAAGGTCCATAGGTCATTCTTTTCAATCAGGCTAGTATTCCATACACCCTAATGAGAGCCCTCCCTTTGAAGGGTTAAGGTCAAATAAAGTCAATATGGAGGAGTTCTGTCAATGATGTTTGACACAGGGTGACACCAATTTGATACCAATTGGTGAGGTAAATATGCCAGTTACAGCACTCCAAAATGTACATGCTAATTGTGCAGATAGGTGGAAATTCGAAAGTTATCAGTTTGGGTGATGAATATTTATTTCTTTAAATTAAATTAATTTTTTATATTTTATATTTTCAAATTTGTAATTTCAAATTATGACATAATTCAGCATGCATTGTACCCTAATCAGGTCATAGGTCATTTCTTTTCAATCAGAATGTATCCCTGCACCCTGTGAGGGCCTCACTTTGAGTAATTGAGCTAATTGAACAAGTGGAAAATGGAGGCTTTTTATCAAAAATACCAGAGGGTATTTTTTTCAAAATGTGATCCTGGGCCAAATGGTGAATGTATAATGTGGAATGGGCCTCCCAGACCAAATGGATATGGGCTATTAAGTTCAAATCACCAATCACAGGCCAGTATCGTACAGTAAATGCTCACAGATTAAGTTTCATGGTCCTTTAATAAGGAGATGGACATAGATGGCAGTGACATCAGTCACCTGTGCCATAACCGTCTTTGTATGTTTAAAGATCACTTATCTGCTGAGCCACAGCAATTAACAGCTCGCGCATACAATGTGTGTGAACCGGGATGTCTGTCAGGGACATGGACAATACCCTCCCTGCCTCTTGCATCTCAGAATGCATAACATATAAGAATGTAAAACAATAACAAAGTTTAATTTAAAGAAATATTTTATGTCATAAAATCACATATAAATATCACATATAAATATCACATGATACATTTATCAAAAGCATACATTTATTCACATTACTATTTTTTATGTTTTAAAGTCAGTCTTCAATGTCTAGGGTTCATATCCACAGCAGAAAATGCTATCATGCAAACTGATAGTTCCTATATTATATGTATCACTTGAAGGTTTGTGGACAAAAATTACTTTGAATAACTGTGGTCACAGGAGTTGTCTGTTCTTTGACTGTCAATATCTAAATAATCCTTTCTTGTAGTCAGCTTGTTGATCTCTGTGCAAATGTTTATATCGTAAGTGATCTCTAATTTTACTTCCTTGCTGGACTAAGTGCCTTTTAATCACCTGTGGATTGTTTTGATATCTTTTTGATAGTCCGACTCTTTGTCCATCTGACGCAGTGAACGCCTCACCCGAGCTGACAGTTCGATGCCACAGTACTTGCACTTTTTCTATCATGGATGTTCCCGGGGCGTTGTTCAGCCTGTGGATGGTGGATGCAGCTCTCCCAGTCATCGTTCGTGAATAGTTCACATTCTTAGGTAAGGAAACACTGAGAGAACGGTTCGCAGCCTCACATTTCTGTGTGTCTGTATACAGTTTCATTTGCTCTACAGCTGAAATACTTAGTTTAATCTTCAGAAGTTCCAGTACTAACATTTTGTCATTTTCATTCATATTCAGCTCTGTGATTCTGTGTGTACCCAGGAACATGGATCGGTGCCACCAGTTGTTCGTTATTCCTCCACTGCAGACGACCGAGTACCGCGAACACTTTGAACAGTCACCACCGTAGCACGAAAGTGTCGATTGCAGGACCTTTGGTAAGTTTCGTTTCAGTACACCGATATTACCAGTGTGTAGTTTCATCAGTTCTTTAAGAATTAAACTGCACCTTGCTTTCATATCCTGGCTGAATACCTTCTGTGCTTCACGCTTTTGTTCACGGGTGTACCCAGTAAACATGTCGGGACTGAAGTTAGCTTTGTAACACTTACGAAACTGACTCTGACCTAAGTGGGTTGGATCGGCTAGCCGCTGCACTTTCCACATTGGATGTAGAAGTTTCAAAGCACTACCAACTCCAGCAGATGATCTGGAATCTCCATCTGTTGTGACGTATTTTATGAGAATACCTTGTAGAGCCAAGTCTGTTCCGATATCTTTTCCCATCTCGTATTCCGACAGCGGAGCAAATGGCGGCAAGTTTGCTGTGCAGTCAGGATGACCACCGGGACACGTCACATGAATACCTTTGTTTCTTAACCAGGCTCCGGTCCAACAAAGTTTATTCTGGAAGCAGGCACTTACAATGAATTTTCTTTCAGTCATTGTTTCACACGCAAGTCCTATAGCTTGTGATGCATTCTGGCCCGGTTTCTTCCGACTTGTTATTGTCGTGGAGTTGTATCTCCCATCCATGGCTATGTTAATTTCATCACGTTCATTTCCACGTTTCATGTTAATGTCTTTCAGTAGCTCAACTTTTTGTGCCATATCTTTTTCATTTAGATCTGTTACAGCCGTTGATACCTTGTATGATGTTCTCTGCATACTGCTCCGACACGGTGGTGGAATGTCAATGCCTGCCAATAGCACTCTCGCTCTCGTATTGCCGACGGGAGTATCTTGGAGACCGATAGCAAGACCCACATTAGTTTTTGCTGCATTTGGGCCAGGTTTATTTGTCTTCACCTCATTGTACAATTTGCTTTCAGGAGCAGTGAAGTCACAATTCACACAGTGTAGTGTGACTTTCCAACAAAGACCCCCCACTTAACCTCTTTTAATATTTGCATTTCAGGCTCGTCGCACTCAGGGGAAGCTGTTGAGTGGTATCTGAAAGCTGCATTCCATGCATCTACCATTCTGTCATTGTCCATTATTCTCATGCCTTCTTTGTCTTTACACTGTTGTTCTTCTTTCATTTCAGACGCAGTACATGTACTCGTAATGGGACGTAGCAGGCGGGACTGGCTGTGACGCACCTTCGCAATCTGGAGTGGATATGGTGGCTGAAGTGGAACTCGACTTCGTGACCAAGGCAAACTCGTCTATATTCATCCGGACTACTGGTCGCAACTTCTCAGTGTGAGATTCTGGACTTGCATGTTCATGCAGCAGAGTTGCACCCTTATTCCAAGGTGCATGTCCCTTCTTGAACTGTGTCTTTCGTCTTGTATTGCCTTCCATGGATGTGACTCGTAGTGTATAAAACAGTGAAATACTTATTGTGGTATGCATGTCCACCCTTATATATATGTTCATGTGTGATGTCACTTTCAGTTCTGATGCATTAAAACATTTCAGTGCAGTGGCAGTTGACAGCTTTTTTTTTTTCACTGTGTATTCGGTACTGCATCTTTGCAGACTGGTGCCCTGTCCTCTGCATTCAGGTGTGACCTGTTACGGTGTGCAGACACCTTGCTAATTACCCTCACCAGAATGACACACTCGAGCAGTCCTAATTTGTAATTGGCATATATTGACTGTGTGCAGTATCCAAAATTTTACAGTTTTAAAGATTAAATTTTGTTTAAAAAGAGAACTTTGTGGGAATTTTTTTTTTTGAAAATGTATCAATTTAAATTAAATTGATTTTTTTTTTGAAAAAATCATATTCCTGCCAACTGCTATATTTCAATTGCAGAGAACACAATAAGGAGCAAGTTTCTTTTTGTTGTTCAGAAAAATGTTTGTAACTTTTAAAGTTATTCCATAATTACTAGTCCACTATTGGGAATAATTTGACGCAGATTGCCGCCTTTTGCGGCACAGGCAGTCCCCCATTTCACAGGCTCCAATAGCCATATTTGGTATCAAATATTCTTTTTATTGCCTGTATGCAACTTGACATATGTATTTAAATGCCATATGTGAGTTTGAGTGTCATGGTGAAAACAATTTTGGTCTGATAGGCCTCAGACTAGAGTTATCCACCCATTTGGTTGTCCAAAATACGGAAGTTAATGCGAGAAAATATAGTTTTCTTGTGATGTGATTAATGGCTGGGGAGCTGCTTAGTATACTGGATTGTTACACTGGGTTTGACAGGTGAGAGGATGCAGTTAGTGAATATGTGCACTTGGTTTACACTGGATACTGCATAATGTCCCCCAGAGCACATTGAAGTCATGCAAAATTTGTGTAAAATGCAGAGAAATGGGTGTGATTCGGTCCCTTAGCCCATGTGTGTTTGTTTACATTGATATAACGCGGAAAAGAGCTGGACAACAGATGTCGTCCTTTCGAGTGTTCAATGGGCCCAGGCAGGTAATGTTTCCCGTGAAATGCTAATGGCCTGGTGAAATTAATAAAAGTGCTACAGCCACTGGGGCTACATGAGAATACATAGTGAAATTAATTGTGGTCTGAGGCCTGATATGTCTGTGGGTTTAAAAAAAGACTTTGGAGTCTAGGTAACCTGATGTTTCAAACTGTGTGCCTTTATAAATGGTTACATCCAAAAAGTCATCTGATTTATCTGATATTTTGGCCTTAAGTTTGATATTGTCATCCTGTTGATTTCATAGCTAAAAAACAGTTCCAAAATTCTTGTTTGGAATGTGGCCAAATTATATCGTCGAGATATATGAGGTACAAAAGTGGTGTTTTACAGTCTCTTCCCATTCGGCGACATAGATAGATGCAAAATGTGGATTAAAACGTTTGCCCATAGCACAACCACACACTTACTGATACATTTCTGCATCAATCTCAAAATCATTTCCTTTTAGGCTTAATTCTAACAGCTCAATAATGTTTTTATCTAATCTATTTGGATCTGAGTACTTTTGGTTTTTGATAGAAGATCTTCAGTGTTTTTCACAAAACGTTCATGTCCATTTGCAATTGGTTTTAAATGAAAGTCTATATATTCTGAAATACTGTACGATTCTGATCCACAGTCTGAAATGATTGGACGACCGGGTGGTGTGTTAATATCGGTCCAGGTATCGACCGGCTAGTCTGAAATGATTGGACGACTGGGTGGTGTGTTAATATCGGTCCAGGTATCGACCGGCTAGTCTGAAATGATTGGACGACTGGGTGGTGTGTTAATATCGGTCCAGGTATCGACCGGCTAGTCTGAAATGATTGGACAACTGGGTGGTGTGTTAATATCGGTCCAGGTATCGACCGGCTAGTCTGAAATGATTGGACGACCGGGTGGTGTGTTAATATCGGTCCAGGTATCGACCGGCTAGTCTGAAATGATTGGACGACCGGGTGGTGTGTTAATATCGGTCCAGGTATCGACCGGCTAGTCTGAAATGATTGGACGACCGGGTGGTGTGTTAATATCGGTCCAGGTATCGACCGGCTAGTCTGAAATGATTGGACGACCGGGTGGTGTGTTAATATCGGTCCAGGTATCGACTGGCTAGTGGATTTTTGGAAGTAAATTAAATTTCCGGGTTTACGATTGTGACCTGGATTTTAAATATTTTACTTGCTTTTGATGAATATTATCCCAGGTCTTTTAGACATTGAATACATGTAATTACATTAAACCTTTTACAATTCTCAGGCCAAATAGTTTTTTCTAATGTTTTGTAATATTTTGTATTATTAAACTGTCGATGGGCTTCCCGAATATAATTTCCTTTGATAGAATAACAGTGGCTGACCCCTTACCTGCAGGTTTTATAGCAATTTTGCGGTTTTTTGCGTAGTTTGATGAGATCACTACGTTCCATGACAGAAAGAGTTTGCTGATTTGTGTAAACTGTCACATCATTCACTTTTTCCACTATTCTAGAGTTTGGGGGTAACCAGCCGGAGTTTTCCGTGAATGGGATTTTTTCTCCAGTTCAATGCCGAAAACAGTCCGGCCAGTTTCATTTTATGGTCAGAAATTGCCGTATCCATTACACCATTGTCAATTTTAGGCTTTTTTTGAATGGGGGTGGGAACAAAATTCAGACCCCTATCCAGTGATGATTTTTCAGCGGATGTTAGAAGGTTAGTGTCGCCAGCTCAGCTAGGTTAATTCTAAATCAGGGAGGACATTACGCTTTTCTGGCCTTTGTTTAAATTTAAATACCTCATCCAACTGCGATAAAGTTTATTGGCAGTTGTTTCTGTCCATTGCATGTTGTCCTGCCCAACCTAAAAATCACACGCGCGAAGCGCCGGTATAATCTTGATATCCCTCATTGTTTTTGCAGCCAAATTTATTTGGTTGATACAGGTTTTTTGAGTAGCCAAAAGTCTGTCCGAAAAGTTAAGCTCGATAAAAATATTTTCAATCCAGGTAATCGTTTCCAAATGGAGCGTATCATGTTTTACAAGTGATTTATTGCACTGGTTGGATTTAGATCTTTTGAATTGATACCAATGTTAAAAACAATGGTTTCAGGTTGAGACTTGCCCTTATAATTTGAGGCCATGGTCCGAAAGTGTTTAAAAAGTTATTTGCACCTCAGGATGCTTGTCTAAACTGATTCTGGAGAGACCCGGTGAGCCAAAAGAGAAGGGTTGCTTCTTAATTTCAGGAAGGCGCCATTGTGATTTGTCGAAACGTTGTGCCGAAATTGATTGAATTTTGTTTGCCACAGATTTGTATCCCACCCAGAGTTGCGTGAAGCAAAATAAGTTCCCAGACAAGGTACTGTATTGCCGTTAGCACTGTTAGTCCGTGAGTTAGATGGGATAGGTGGGTGGGTGGCGAGTTAGGTAGTGGTGTTAGGTGAGGTGCAGTGGACCGTTTGGCAATGGGCGGTGTTGCCTTACGGTCAGGACGTTTGAAAGGGGTGTTAACCGGTGGAGATCGTGCTCGTTTTTGTCTTTGCAGCAGAGGAGTATTAGTTTAACAAGAGCTACCCACACTGTTGCCTGTTTCGGGTAGAATGTCCGAAAGATAACGGGAAAATTCCGACAGACTAGAATTGGTGAATTTTGTTTTGTGGAATTGACTAAATTCTCCTCTAGTAACCCAATGTGGTGGATGCACTGCAACACACCGTACAGACGTTTGACCAATCCAGCAAATGCCGAATCGGATTGGTAAACCCCGCTTTTTGATATGGTTGGACGGCGGGTTTCCAATAGCTACTACCCGTATCTGTGGCATTTTTTCTAACCATTTTTGGTTTTAAGAACACACACAATTATATAAAAGGTTCTACCGAAAAGATATTGACAACGGTATCCTATATATAACACTAATGAGACGCTTAGAGCATGATAGGAAGTGAGCTTTTTTTTTTTTTTTTCGTATTTTGTATTAAATTTAACCCAGAAAGGGTTAGCCAAATAGATTAACTTTTATGAAATATGTAAAGAGCTACAACTACAAAAGCACAATTTTCTTAGTTGTAAACAGGCTTTTATCCAAAGAAGAGAGCTGTCTCAAAGAAAGAAAAAATAATAATTAAAAATAATAATTAAATAAATAAATAAATAAATAAATAAATAATAAACAACAAAACCCCCAAAACTTAAACACCCGTAACAAACACCCCCCCCCCCCCCCCCATAAAAACAAACATTGGATTTTTGTTTACAAAGAAAAACAAAAAACAACAATAGCAACAACTGAACAACAAAAACAATAACAAAACAAAACAACAATAAGAAAGCAGATAATTTAAAATAAAATTCGCAGTCTAGAATTTTAAAATACCACCATCTTAATTTCGAGGTTTTAGGAATATTACTATGATCTCTGATGGAAACTCGGCGTACAGACAACTCACTATTGATCTGATATTCGTTCTAGATGCTCCCTTTTGAGCCATTAAACTTAAAGAAAGAAAGAAATGTTTTATTTAACGATGCACTCAACACATTTTATTTACGGTTATATGGCGTCAGACATATGGTTAAGAACCACACAGATTTTGAGAGGAAACCCGCTGTCGCCACTACATAGGCTACTCTTTCCGATTAGACCGGCCTCGGTGGCGTCGTGGCAGGCCATCGGTCTACAGGCTGGTAGGTACTGGGTTCGGATCCCAGTCGAGGCATGGAATTTTTAATCCAGATACCGACTCCAAACCCTGAGTGGGTGCTCCGCAAGGCTCAATGGGTAGGTGTAAACCACTTGCACCGACCAGTGATCCATAACTGGTTCAACAAAGGCCATGGTTTGTGCTATCCTGCCTGTGGGAAGCGCAAATAAAAGATCCCTTGCTGCCTGTCGTAAAAAAGAGTAGCCTATGTGGCGACAGCGGGTTTCCTCTAAAAAAATCTGTGTGGTCCTTAACCATATGTCTGACGCCATATAACCGTAAATAAAATGTGTTGAGTGCGTCGTTAAATAAAACACTTCTTTCTTTCTTTCCGATTAGCAGCAAGGGATCTTTTATTTGCGCTTCCCACAGGCAGGATAGCACAAACCATGGCCTTTGTTGAACCAGTTATGGATCACTGGTCGGTGCAAGTGGTTTACACCTACCCATTGAGCCTTGTGGAGCACTCACTCAGGGTTTGGAGTCGGTATATTTCCCCCTTCCTTCTAAGATTTTCATTTGAACTTATTTTCGTACTTATATCCAATTAAGGTTCAAGCACGCTGTCCTGGGCACACACCGCAGCTATCTGGGCTGTCTGTCCAGGGCAGTGAGTTAGTGGTTAGTGCGAGAAAAGAGGTTGCAGTGGTCTTAAACCTACCCATTGAGTCGTTGGGTGGGAGCCGGTACCGGGCTGCGAACCATGTAACTACCAGCCTTATGTCCGATGGCTTAACCACGACACCACCGAGGCCCCCCTGCGCGTGCTGTAACCTCACCGTGGTGCAGGGGTGTAACATTCTCTTTGAGAATGGCCAATACAGCACAAATTGAAGTTTAGAGTAAAATTCGGTGTCCGTAAAATTCTTTGATATTTGTATTTGTATTTTTGCACAGTTCTTTACACTGTTTTTGTTTGAACCTTGAATTTTTATATTGATGTTGATCATCACTTTATTTATTTGCATTACCATAGTTTGACACCCAATAGCCGATGTATTTTTCGTGCTGGGGTGTCATTAAACATTCATTCATTCATTCATTCATTCCACCGAGGCCAGTCTCTCCTAAGATAATTTCAAGCCATAATGCAAGGGAGACAACTCTGCTTTGCTTCCTGAGCTGAAAACGAATATCAAACGAGCTTTTGTTTCCAGCTACTAGTATATAGTTCTTTTGTGTTCAAAACGCTTTAGGCCCATATCAATTGACATAACATCTTAACAAGAGTTCTTTTTATGAGTTTTGATATTACATGTATTCAATATAATATAATTGCTGTGTGCAGTGCTGGATTTATAAGGGGGCAAAGGAGCAGAGGTCCCCCACCCCGACTAAGGACTTCCTTTATAAAAAAAAAGTAATAATTATAAAATTTGTTCATTTTTTTTAAATTTGTCATATAATTTAATTTCTATGTTGATGGGTACCCGAACCTGAAGTGCCCCAGGCCCCTACCCCGACGCCCCCCCCCCCCCCGGTCTAAATCCGGTCCTGGCTGGGTGGGATTTAGCTTGGTCGGTAGAGTACTCGCCTGAGGTGTCTGTAGGATCGAACCACCTCAGTGGACCCATTCTCTGATTGCCCCCCCCCCCCATTCCAACCAGTGCAACACTATTGGTTTACAGTATGTGCTGTCCTGTCTGTGGAGAAGTGCTTGTAAAGAATCCCTTGCAGCTATTGGAAAAATGTAGCGTGTTTCCTTTGAGTCAAAATTATTGACATCCAATAGGAAAGAAAATGTTCTATTTAACAACGCACTCAACATATTTATTTACGGTTATATGGCGTCGGACATATGGTTAAGAACCACACATATATTAAGAGAGGAAACCCGCTATCGCCACTTCATGAGCTACTCTTTTCGATCAGCAGCAAGGGATCTTTGATATGTACCATCCCACAGACAGGATAGTACACACCACGGCCTTTGTTACATCAGTTGTGGAGCATTGGCTGAAACGAGAAAGAGCCCAATGGGCGTACCGACGGGAATCGATCCTAGATCGATCGCGCATCAAGCGAGCACTGTTCCACTGAGCTACGTCCCGCCCCTGACATCCAGTAGCCGATTATGAATAAAACAATGTGCTCTAGTGGTGTCAATAACAAAACAAGACACGTTTTATATATATATATATATATATATATATATAGTTATTTTCGTGCATGTATTCAATTAATGTTCAAGCACGCTGTCCTGGGCACACACCTCAGATATCCAGGCTGTCTGTCCAGGACAAAGGGTTAGTTGTTAGTTATTAGTTGTTAGTGAGAGAGAAGAGGGTGTAGTCGTTGTAGTGGCCTCACACCTACCAACCGAGTTGTTAAACTCGCTCTGGGTATACGCCGGTACCGAGATACAAACCCAGAACCTACCAGTCTTAAGCTCGATGACTTACCCACAACACCGGCTAGGCCGGTGTATTGTTGTAGTATTGCTGATTCTTCTTCTTCTTGTCGTTCCTTCTTGCAATGATATCACAGGGAGATATTTGTTGCCAGGATGAATCTCACAGCGACACGGAAGGATTCCTGGTCTCCATGAAGTTTTTCTTCTGTGTTTTTCGGTGTTGGCCAATGAGCATCTCTGAGTTGGCTGTGTTGTTGGCAGTGTTCAACCGTTTCTGCGGCTTGTTCACAGGGACAGATTGGAGAGGGACAAGTTTAGTCCTGGCGAGGTGGAACCGCAGTCTACAGTGTCCTGTGCGCAATTTGAAGGTTGTAACTTGTTCCCCTCCACTGAGGTTGTTGATGGGGTCTGTTGGATTCAAGTTTGGGTGCTCGGTTAATTCATCAATTATTTTCAGCGGTGTGAAAGGGGAACCCGTCAATCAAAATTTAAAATGATTACGTATTCAACTAGATACAAATTTTTTTGTACAACAAAATAATTATTTCATGCACTAGTTATTACATTTTATTTCAACATATTTTTGTGCTTATATCAAATTAAGGTTCAAGCATGTTGTCCTGGGCACACACCTCAGCTATATAGGCTGTCTGTCTAGGACAGTAGGTCAGTTGTTAGTTGTTAGTGAGAGAGAAGAGGGTGTAGTGGTGTTACACCTACCCAAGACAAGACAAGACTTTATTTACACTGGGGCCGTTACACAACGGCATAGGAGGAATATATACTTAAACATTTTATAAACATTTATATACACGTGACAAGATGGTCGACAGTAAATACATTGATTACAATACATTCACAAACACATATACAAACACATACAATCACGCACATCAATATATTATGTAATAATACAGATATTTAATACATATATACGGGTATCCAAGTACTTATAAACGAATAGATTGTTAAACTTGTATATGGTGCAGTAGATAATGATAGTATTTGGTTTTGATGGTGTTTGTAGTCAAGGGCGTTTGAATTCATTAGTTATTATATTTATGAAATATGATAATTTCTTTAGGGTACTAATTCGTTTATTCTCCATTAGTTCTCTAAATTTATAAGTACTTGGTCGCATATAATAATATGGGTGTAGCAACTGGACTCTTTAATTATGGAAAAAATAGCAAATAAAAAGATAATGGAACTCGTCGCCAATGTCCATTACATTACATAATGTGCAAATCTATCTTTTATGAGTATATTATTCCAACGTCCAATTTCAACGGGTAGGTAATGGTTAGACGTTCTAAATTTTAAGAGTGCTGTCGACAGTTTTTCTTGTAGTTTATTGATATAGCTTTCGAAAAATAGTTGTTCTTTGTATAATCGGTAAGTGTTGCCTCTCGATGACAGTGATATGTTATTTTTCCATGTTTGTAAATACAGATCGCATTGTCTTTGTTTAATTTGTTGTGAGAGACAATTTACTGATATGAAAGATTGTCTTATCCAGGTATCACCCATTCCCAAGTTATTCAGTGTGTCTTTAACAGTATTAATCCAGTTATAGTTAGTAAGGTGGTCATTTAACCTAATTTTGTATAAAAGAGTAGACAACTTTGATTGTTTTCCTGATATCAGTCGCGCCCAGTAACATACCATTCTTCTATATATATATATATATATATAGTTAACCCGACAGGCGTTCTCCCTAACTCTCCATAAAGCATAAATATTGGTGTTGCGTTCTTAACAGGTATGCTGTGTATTAGAAAGTTTATTTGTACACAATTAAATATATCCCCATATTTCACATCCATATAATAAAACTGGCAGAACCATTGAGTCAAACATTTTAAGTTTACATTCGGTTGATAGATAGTTGTCCTTTGATTTTGATAGTACAAAGTACATGGCCTTGGTAGCCTGTTGTTTAAGTCTATTCTTAGTAACTCGAAAGTTGTTTAATTTTGTAAAAGTAATTCCTAAGTATTTGTATTCTTTCACATTTTCTAATGTATTATTTCCAATCTTAAAATTATGTTTATAATCTCTAGTGTTACCGTTAAAAATCAATATTTTCGTTTTGTTACCGTTTATTTTAAGTTTCCATTTATTGCAATATTGGTAAAACATATTTAAGGTGTGTTGCAGGTCTGCTGCAGAAGTTGATAATAGGGCAGTATCGTCTGCATATAACAAGCAAAGCATGTGTAAAGCAATATCTATTTGGTGATCTTGGTTGTCTCTTGTAGAGGAAACCCCATCACATCCGTGGCTAGATAAATAATCTTCTAATTCATTCAAATACAGGGAGAATAGAGTAGGGGATAAATTTTCACCTTGACGCATACCATTGTTACATGGGAATAAAGTAGATTGCTGATTATTTACGACAATCATTGATTTAAGACCATGATACATTTGATGGATAATTTTTTTTTTTTACCGGTTATGTTATGCTGTAGTAGTTTGTGCCAAAGCTGTATTCTAGGTACCGTATCGAATGCTTTCTCAAAATCCACAAAAGCGCAATATAATTTCGTTTTCCTTTTTTTTCAAGATATCTATTAAGTGATGTAATGTAAAAATATGGTCTGTAGTTGAATAGCCTTTACGGAACGCGGTTTGGGCCTCAATAATGGTATTATTTTCTTCAATAAATAAACTTAAACGGTTATTAAGTAAAGTTGTGAACAGCAGCAGCAAAGTAATGTGATTGGTCGGTAATTTTCGGGATGTAGCCGACTTCCTTTGTTTTTGAAAATTGGTATAATAATACCGGTATGCCATTCGTCTGGTAAGACTCCATTATGAAAAATAGTATTAAAAAGTTTAACATAAACTGGCATGAGCGACGTAGCGGTTGACTTAATGTATTCGTTAACTATTCTATCAACACCTGAAGCTTTATGATATTTTAGTGAGTCGTTAAAACCCCTCTCTGTGTTTGCATATATCCATATGTGAAGAGTAATTAGGTACAAGAGGAATATGAACTACATTCTTAAGCTTACTGATAGCCAAGGAGGTTTTACACCAGCAGTGCAAACGGTTTAGCATTAATTAGGCTTAGTATTCGGGCACAGGGTTTTCCTTGTGGCAAAAGGTTGGGAGCGATCAATTTGGGTAAGTTTCAAATAAGCTGATTTTGTTAAACATCAAATAGCTAAACCTTTATTCAAATGACGATTTTTGTTAGGCTTTCATAAGCAAAGTTTCGATAAATTAATGTGCCATATCCGCTTGGGTGTGGTTTGTATGGGTGTGAACACTGCACCCAAAATCATGCAGTTTGGGGAAACATTTTTGAATGTAACACAGTATTTAAAATGAGTCCTCTTCATAATTATGATCATATTAGTAATTTCCTTGAGACTAAAAATATCTATATCTTTTTTTCATTTTTAAATCATAGGTTGGCATTTAGGATGCCTGTGGCTGACCTGCATAAATCTCAGCTGAAAATTCACAAATAACTTCTACCTATTAACCGGGTTAATACACCAAAATAACAAATTGGCTTATGACATGGATATTATGGTAAGTTGTAGGATAAACATTATATAAAATGTATTAACATATTTTATGTTTTATGTTAAGATAAATCACATTCAACTTGAAGACATAGATAGCAATTTTTTTAGACAATTCACTAGAACACACACACACACACACACACACACACACACACACACACACGCACACATATACACGCACGCACACGCGCACACACACATATACACATACACACACAGACACACACACACACACACACACACAGACAGACATACATACACACACAGACAGACATACATACACACACAGACACACGCAAACACACACACAGACAGACATACATACACATACACACACAGACAGACACAGACAGACACACACACACACATACAGACACACACAGACACACACACACAGACACACACACACACAAACACACACACAGGCACACACGCACACGCACACGCACATATACACATACACGCACACACACACGCACACAGACACACACACAAACACACACACACACATACACACACACGCACACACACACATACACGCAGACACACACAGACACACACACAGACACAGACACACATACACGCACACACATACACACACGCACGCACGCACGCACGCACACACGCACACACAGACACACACACACACACATACACACAGACACATACACATACACGCGCACACACGCAGACATACACCCACACACGCACACGCACATACACACACACACATACACGCACATACATACACGCACGTACACGTACACGCACACGCACACACACATATACACATACACACACAGACACACACACACACACAGACAGACATACATACACACACATACAGACATACATGCACACACACACACACACAGACATACATACATACACACACACACACAGACACATACACATGCACACAC
>NC_054706.1:21251289-21281289 GCF_016097555.1 Gigantopelta aegis
TGTGTTAACATTGCCTTTCATTTATTTCGTGGTTAGGCCATTGGTCTACAGGCTGGTAGGTACTGGGTTCGGATCCCAGTCGAGGCATGGAATTTTTAATCCAGATACCAACTCCAAACCCTGAGTGAGTGCTCCGCAAGGCTCAGTGGGTAAACCACTTGCACCAACCAGTGATCCATAACTGGTTCAACAAAGGCCATGGTTTGTGCTATCCTGCCTGTGGGAAGCGCAAATAAAAGATCCCTTGCTGCTAATCGGAAAGAGTAGCCCATGTAGTGGCGACAGCGGGTTTCCTCTCAAAATCTGTGTGGTCCTTAACCATATGTTTGACGCCATATAACCGTAAATAAAATGTGTTGAGTGCGTCGTTAAATAAAACATTTCTTTCTTTCATTTACTTCATGAATGACTAAATACGCTGAAATACATATACTTTAAGTAATCTCATACACAGACGCGAACCCCATGACGTGTTATTAACAAACGATACAATGGACATAACTCAATTGTAGGCAATAATTATTTTAGGTCGTGATGGTGGTGGTGGATCAGCTCACCGTGTTATTGATGTCAACAGAAAATCATATCTGCATTGTCGTTATTTGTAGATAACGTTTCATAACGTATCTTAAGATAAGGAAGAAAATGTTTCATTTAACGACGCACTCAACACATTTTATTTACGGTTATATTGCGTCAGACATATGGTTAAGGACTACACAGATATTGGGAGAGAAAACCTGCTGTCGCCACTTCATGGGCTACTCTTTTCGATTAGCAGCAAGGGCTCTTTTATATGCACCATCCCACAGACAGGTTAGTACATACCACGGCCTTTTGATGTGTCAGCCGTGTTGCACTGGCTGGAACGAGAAATAGCCCAATGGGCCCACCGACGGGGATCGATCACAGACCTGACCGCGCTTTACCACTGGGCTATGTTAGCCCTATATCTTAAAAGTGTTAGTGAATTGGATACCTTGTTAAACCACGAGTTGTAAGGTTAATGGTATCCAAGGGAAGCGACAGTAATATGTTATAACATTCTATTGGTTGCCCATTCTCAAAAAAGAAATGTACTTGTGAGAGCATTCAAATAGTTGTGTCTCTGTATATATGTCTGTTCGCCTGCCTATCTAGCTGTTTCCCTGCTTGTCCGTCGGCTTTCCTGCCTATCTGTCTGCGTTTTTGCCTATCCGTCTGCTTGTCTGCTTCATCTACTTGCCCGCCTATCCGCCTGCCTTCCTATCCGTCCGCTGTTTTGCCCCTTCGTCTGCACGCTTGTCCTGTTTGTATGTGTATATATGCATGCTATAATTGTCGTTTATTTGTTCAGCAAACGCAGTTAATGTCCGAGCAGTTATCCCACATTGTCTCGAGTCACGAAGAGCTGGACTACCCTGGTTAGATATTTGTTGTCCACTTTAACGAACACTGACACAATAATACACCGCCCATCACCATCCACTAAATACGACAAAGACGAAAAAGGTCAGTCACATTTCCACATACACCACACCAATCAGCGTGTGCATGGCGTTGTTGTATTAAGTATTTACATTGCCATTAAAAAACAGGTAATACAAATATAGAAACACAGACTAATATTGAGTCAATAAGGATTCATGCGATGTCATTCATTGGACTGCTGTTCAATCAGTTCTGACGCGTATAAAGATCTTCCATCCGTGTCACATTATCAGAAGTTCAGAGGAACACCAGAGATATATACAAAACATGAACAGCATGGTTTCAGGCGTTCTGAGGGACATAAGAGGTCTTTATGAAAGATGAACATCTGAGATCAGAGATCTATATAAAACATGAACAGCATGGTTTCAGACGTTCAAAGGGACATCAGAGATCTATATAAAACATAAACAGCACGGTTTCAAAGAGACATCTGAGATCTATATAAAACATGAACAACACGGTTTTAGACGTTCACAGGGACATAAGAGATCTATATAAAACATAAACAGCACGGTTTCAAAGAGACATCTGAATAGCACGGTTTCAAAGAGACATCTGAGATCTATATAAAACATGAACAACACGGTTTCAGACGTTCACAGGGACATCAGAGATCTATATAAAACATGAACAGCATGGTTTTAGACGTTCAAAGGGACATCAGAGATCTATATAAAACATGAACAGCACGGTTTCAGACGTTCAAAGGGACATCAGAGATCTCTATAAAACATGAACAGCACGGTTTCAGACGTTCAAAGGGACATCAGAGATCTATATAAAACATGAACAGCACGGTTTTAGACGTTCAAAGGAACATCAGAGATCTCTATAAACCATGAACAGCACGGTTTTAGAGGTTCAAAGGGACATCAGTGATGTCTATAAAACATGAACAGCACGGTTTTAGACGTGCAAAGGGACATCAGAGATGTGTATAAAATATGAACAGCATGGTTTCAGACGTGCAAAGGGACATCAGAGATCTATATAAAACATGAACAGCACGGTTTCAGACGTTCAAAGGGACACCAGAGATCTCTATAAAACATGAACAGCACGGTTTTAGACGTTCAAAGGGACATCAGAGATCTACATAAAACATGAACAGCACGGTTTCAGACGTTCAACAGCACGGTTTCAGACGTTCAAAGGGACATCAGAGATCTCTATAAAACATGAACAGCACGGTTTTAGACGTTCAAAGGGACATCAGAGATCTCTATAAAACATGAACAGCACGGTTTCAGACGTTCAAAGGGACATCAGAGATCTCTATAAAACATGAACAGCACGGTTTTAGACGTTCAAAGGGACATCAGAGATCTATATAAAACATGAACAGCACGGTTTTAGACGTTCAAAGGGACATCAGAGATCTCTATAAAACATGAACAGCACGGTTTCAGACGTTCAAAGGGACATCAGAGATCTCTATAAAACATGAACAGCACGGTTTTAGACGTTCAAAGGGACATCAGAGATCTATATAAAACATGAACAGCACGGTTTTAGACGTTCAAAGGGACATCAGAGATCTCTATAAAACATGAACAGCATGGTTTCAGACGTTCAAAGGGACATCAGAGATCTCTATAAAACATGAACAGCACGGTTTTAGACGTTCAAAGGGACATCAGAGATCTCTATAAAACATGAACAGCACGGTTTCAGACGTTCAAAGGGACATCAGAGATCTCTATAAAACATGAACAGCACGGTTTTAGACGTTCAAAGGGACATCAGAGATCTATATAAAACATGAACAGCACGGTTTTAGACGTTCAAAGGGACATCAGAGATCTCTATAAAACATGAACAGCACGGTTTCAGACGTTCAAAGGGACATCAGAGATCTCTATAAAACATGAACAGCACGGTTTTAGACGTTCAAAGGGACATCAGAGATCTCTATAAAACATGAACAGCACGGTTTCAGACGTTCAAAGGGACATCAGAGATCTCTATAAAACATGAACAGCACGGTTTTAGACGTTCAAAGGGACATCAGAGATCTATATAAAACATGAACAGCACGGTTTTAGACGTTCAAAGGGACATCAGAGATCTCTATAAAACATGAACAGCATGGTTTCAGACGTTCAAAGGGACATCAGAGATCTCTATAAAACATGAACAGCACGGTTTTAGACGTTCAAAGGGACATCAGAGATCTCTATAAAACATGAACAGCACGGTTTCAGACGTTCAAAGGGACATCAGAGATCTCTATAAAACATGAACAGCACGGTTTTAGACGTTCAAAGGGACATCAGAGATCTATATAAAACATGAACAGCACGGTTTTAGACGTTCAAAGGGACATCAGAGATCTCTATAAAACATGAACAGCACGGTTTCAGACGTTCAAAGGGACATCAGAGATCTCTATAAAACATGAACAGCACGGTTTTAGACGTTCAAAGGGACATCAGAGATCTATATAAAACATGAACAGCACGGTTTTAGACGTTCAAAGGGACATCAGAGATCTCTATAAAACATGAACAGCACGGTTTCAGACGTTCAAAGGGACATCAGAGATCTCTATAAAACATGAACAGCACGGTTTCAGACGTTCAAAGGAACATCAGAGATCTCTATAAAAGATGAACAGCACGGTTTTAGACGTTCAAAGGAACATCAGAGATCTCTATAAACCATGAACAGCACGGTTTTAGAGATTCAAAGGGACATCAGAGACGTATATAAAACATGAACAGCATGGTTTCAGACGTTCAAAGGGACATCAGTGATGTCTATAAAACATGAACAGCACGGTTTTAGACGTGCAAAGGGACATCAGAGATGTGTATAAAACATGAACAGCATGGTTTCAGACGTGCAAAGGGACATCAGAGATCTATATAAAACATGAACAGCACGGTTTCAGACGTTCAAAGGGACATCAGAGATGTCTATAAAACATGAACAGCATGGTTTCAGACGTGCAAAGGGACATCAGAGATGTGTATAAAACATGAACAACATGGTTTTAGACGTTCAAAGGGACATCAGAGATCTCTATAAAACATGAACAGCATGGTTTCAGACGTTCAAAGGAACACCAGAGATCTCTATAAAACATGAACAGCACGGTTTTAGACGTTCAAAGGGACATCAGATATCTATATAAAACATGAACAGCACGGTTTTAGACGTTCAAAGGGACATCAGAGATCTATATAAAACATGAAGAGCACGGTTTTAGACGTTCAAAGGAACACCAGAGATCTATATAAAACATGAACAGCACGGTTTCAGACGTTCAAAGGGACATCAGAGATGTCTATAAAACATGAACAGCATGGTTTCAGACGTGCAAAGGGACATCAGAGATGTGTATAAAACATGAACAACATGGTTTTAGACGTTCAAAGGGACATCAGAGATCTCTATAAAACATGAACAGCATGGTTTCAGACGTTCAAAGGAACACCAGAGATCTCTATAAAACATGAACAGCACGGTTTTAGACGTTCAAAGGGACATCAGATATCTATATAAAACATGAACAGCACGGTTTTAGACGTTCAAAGGGACATCAGAGATCTATATAAAACATGAAGAGCACGGTTTTAGACGTTCAAAGGAACACCAGAGATCTATATAAAACATGAACAGCACGGTTTCAGACGTTCAAAGGAACACCAGAGATCTATATAAATCATGAACAGCACGGTTTCAGACATTCAGAGGGACATTAGAGAACTAAACAAAACATGAACAGCACGGTTTCTGCGACGTCTGTAACGACTAGCACTGATCATGACAAGCATCAAGAACTAAGCCCCACATACAAAGTTCTACTGGCAGTCTTGATTATTCAGTCCGTCGTGACGTGCGTTGGAAACGCTATGACAATCATTGTGGTTTACAGAGACGCCGCCTTGAGGACGTTGGGTAATATACACGTGGTGTCGCTAGCCTACGCCGATTTCATTGCAGGGCTCACGGGCTTATTCGACGTCATTTGGTTTATAAATAAAGACGTCACCACATTCTTCTCTTACTGCAAGTTCTGCTGTTTACTTTGGTACATCTTGTTTTTCGTCAGTTTTGCAGCATCGCTTTTCAGCATGTCTCTCATAGCCCTGGACCGCTGGATTTTTATAGCCTATCCTTTGAGATATTACATCTGGATAACGCCTCTTAAGACGACGTTTTTGATTGGTTCTGCGTGGACAGCTGCCATGTTGTTTGGATTATTACCTGCAGCTATTAATACTTTTGACACTGTAGGTAAATGTACTACTTATTCGATGATAACACAGGAATATTTGACGTACGGTGTTGGTACAGTACTTTTCGGCAGTTGTGTGATATCTTTTGCATTTTATTTTAAAATATTTCTCATTGCCAGAAAACAAAAGCGTTGTACTCAAGCACAATATGGAGTTCAAGGTGACAGACGAAGCAGTTACCGACAGATTAAGATTCTGTTTTTGGTATGTTGCATAACATTTGTATGCTGGGTTCCATTTTACATTGAAAATTTGCCATATATGCCTACAATATCTCGTGAGGCTTCGAATTTTGTCATTTCTTTATCCCTATTTAATTCTTGTGCCAATTTCTTTTTGTATTCTGCCAAAAATGCAGAATTTCGGAAATCGTTTTTAAAATTACTTCCAGGCCATAACATTTAATTTTAAATTTGCCCTGGAGAAGCATACATCTATTTTTAAACTGTTTTATTTAACACTTGGACTAGAGAGTGAACAGAGAAAGCTGCTACATCTTACTAGGCGGACCCATAGACAATACAATTTATCCTGCAATCACTATATTTATTGTGAATCTATGATGACTAGATAAATTTCTATAATTTCGGACACTAACCAAAAATACAGCTTTTTCAGACGGAACTACTTCTAGTTATTATTAGCAAAGGAATGTCATATTGTTCAATTTGACATCTAATAACCGATGATTAATAAATCAATGTGCTCTAGTGGTGTCGTTAAACAAAACAAACTTTAAACTTTTATTGTTCAAAGTTACTTATTCTTTTATTTTCTGTTGATTTTTTTTCTTTGAATTTTAACAACTATTTTGAAGACAATGTTGTATTTAAAATTAAGAAATAAAGTGTTATTTAAGAACTATTTTATTTTGGTGTATACAATGCCATACTGTAGGGGACAGTGCATTCAACACATGTGGACATATTACCCGGATGAACAGAAACGTTGTGAAATAAAATGTTCGTTTTATTGTATTTCGTTTTATGTGGATAAAATAAAATAACGGGTTACCGTCTTTTAAGATATTGGCTTTATCCTGCTCAGGTCGAATGATGCATGGCTCTCGGCTGAGACTCGCTGCTATCGCCATTCTAACAAGATAAAGCCGATATTGTACGACAAAACCCAGTTATTCTAGTATATATTACACTACTGCATTTGACATAACAGACGTGGGGCACTTGTTCTAACCCATACAACGGTCCAGATATAGCTTGGGTGAGCTGAACATTTTGCCAAATTATCTATTAAGCTTTAAAAATTGCAGGAACAAAGTTATTTACTAACAACACATCAGTATCAAGTTATTTCACCAAATTAAAATGAAATTCGCCAATCGCCAAATTAAAATAAAATTCGCCAATTGATTTTAAAATTGACAGTCGCGGATCGGCGAACTTAGCGATTGCCAAAGCTATCCCTGGAACCCCATTCTGTTATCGATCCCGGGAACCACGACACTTCAGGCGATTGTTATTGGTTTTAAATGAGGCTCACGAGTTTGGCCTATTTAGTTAGTATCATAAATATATTTAAAACTCTGTTAATATGTTCGTGGGGGTGGAACGTAGCTCAGTGGTAAAGCGCTCGCTCGATGCGCGGTCGGTCTGGGATCGATCCCCGTCTGTGGGCCCATTTCTCGTTCCAGACAGTTCAGCAAGACTGGTATATCAAAGGCCGTGGTGTGTACTACCCTGTCTGTGGGATGGTGCATATAAAAGATCCCTTGCTGCTAATCGAAAAGAGTAGCCCATGAAGTGGCGACAGCGGGTTTCCTCTCTAAATATCTGTGTGGTCCTTAACCATATGTCTGACACCATATAACCGTAAATACAATGTGAATTTTCTTTAATATGTTTGTGTTTGTTTTAATTTTTTGCGTTTAAGATCATTTTTAAACAGATATACAGACACACAATGAAACAAATATAAAAATACTCAGTATTTAATAATAGGCCTAATTCAGGTGAAAATGAACGATTATCAAATTGTAGACTCACTGGAAGGGAAACAAAAAGAGGAATGTTTACTCCACTACACCCCAGATGTTACTAAATTCTATTTGTCCGTAAACCGTATTCGTATACGAATACGTATATACGTATACGTACATGTAATCGACAATGCATAAAGTGATCGGGTAGGCCTACACTCACGCGCTTACGGAGGACACCGGCCTCGGTGGCGCAGTGGTTAAGCCATCGGACATAAGGCTGGTAAGTACAGGGTTCGCAGCCTGGTACCGACTCCCACACAGAGCGAGTTTTAACGACTCAGTGGGTAGGTGTACGGCCACAACACCCTCTTCTTTCTCACTAACCACTAACAATTAGCAACTAACCCACTATCCTGGACAGCCAGCCCAGATAGCTGAGGTGTGTGTGCCCAGGACATCGTGCTTGAATCTTAATTGAATATAAGCACGAAAATAAGTTGAAATGAAATGAAATGAAAACGGAGGAAGCATAAATAAATGGAATCTACTCAACCAATTTGCATAGAGAGTGATTGTTGACGATTATGTGAAAATCACTGCCCACCATTATACGGTACATATATATATATATATATATATATATATATATATATATATATATATATATATATATATATATATTCATGTATTTATTATGTATGCTGATGAGTTGTAAAACTTTAGGCAATAACAGAAACATGTTGACATGTATACAGTGCATTTAATTTATTTCAACTTATTTTCGTGCTTATATCCAATTAAGGTTCAAGCACGCTGTCCTGGGCACACATACCCAACTCTCTGGTCTGTCGGTCTGTCCAGTGGGTTAGTTATTAGTTGTTAGTGAGAGAGATATGGGTGTAGTGGTCTTACACCTACCCACTGAGTCGTTAAAACTCGCTTTGAGTGGGAGCAGGTACCGAGTTGCGAACCCTGTACCTACCAGCTTTATGTCCGATGGCTTAACCACGACACCTGTCTCCACCGAGGCCGGTGCTACGCCATTAAAAAACCTGCTTTTTTTTAAAGCAGCGTTTATGCGTTTATGCGTAAATGCGGTTTGTTTGAAAACCACCTACATTTTCAATGATTATATTATTCATTACCATGACAAATTCCAATCCTTTACTGTCGATTTTGACAACAGATTACACATTATGTCGATGAGGATAATTCCTCGGTAACTGGTAATTTTTGTTATCTGTTTGTTTGAAGTGGCATAATGTGGACATTATACCAGCTATGCACATGAACAGAAAATGTCCAGTATGTGATTAAAAGCTTTTCCAGTATTGAGATTTGAGATAGAATTTATGTCTTGCTCCATTAACAAGCGATCGCCGGGAGTATGGAAGTATATTGGGTGATTCCAGGAGCCTCTTAGCAACAATGCCAGAAGTAACCACTAAACACTCTGAGAAGTAGTCAGACTAAAGGGTGCGCCACACGATACAAGTGCATCGTACGAGAATAGCTGATTGTGACAAGACAAACATTACGATTTCATCGCTTTCTGGTTATGCAGTCGGCTATTCTCGCACAAGGCACTCGAATCATGTGGCATTGCTTGATTGCAACTGGAAAACCAGGTGGGAATGCCAGGTGTGTCGGCACGGATGGTCATAAGTGATAAATACCTGCCATGGTTAAGGAGACAATGACTGGGATGTGGAGGTGGACTTCAAAATAAGCTCAAAGAAAGATAGGAGGTTCCAGGTTGATAAATAAATAAGAAGGAATGCTCTACGAAGGGAAATATAGAATGTTTTCTTGTAACAGACAGTTAGTGCAGGTAACAGTCATGACTTTCTAGAAATTGCAAAACATTTTCAGACACCGCATCCCCAGCATTATTTCATTCAGTCGTTTCTGAAATAATTATTAAAATGGTGTTGTACTTCCTCGGTTTACCAAACTAAATGTCCGTGATTCGATTTTAGTTAAACGATAAATATATTTTTTTGTCCGATTTATCTTATTCATCGGATCAGATATTCAAATATGAACGACAAAACCGTATTCCGATATCAAAATCGTATCTCTGCACAAGGCAGAGTCAAAAGGATGTTAAACAAAGTCGTGACTGCTTCCATGATCCTGTATCAGGTGCTCGTCCTTAGGAACCGCCATTCAAAGCTAAGAGATCAATTAATACATATTAGTGGTATGGTTAATATTAATCTCAGACTACCAACTGTTAAACGACGTTGACCAACTGGCCGATCTCACGACTTCTACGACTGTCCAACTGCTAGTCTGAGCGCTCATACAACTCGATGTTCGTCGTATACACCTACTATGGTCGATTAGTTGTTAATCTGAGGGCACCCGTCGTAAATCGGGAGTTGGGGGGGGGGGGGGGGGAGAATTACAATGCATCTGTCGAGTTGGACACCTCTGTAGTGACTGTTGGTAGTCTGAAATTGGCATTAACAGAACTGTAACGTTTAATCACCACTTTAAACGTTTTACAACAGCACTATCTTTGACGAGACCAGCGTTTATTCAGCAGCTAATTAACATGCTAATTAACGTTCACCGTTTTGACATATATACCAAATATCCATAATACAATTAAAAACTGCTACAACACGTACCTGTATTAACCTTGCTCTAAAAAACCCAGAGATAAACCTCAATAAAATCTGGGCCAAAGACTCTGGAACAAGCGATAGGTTTGTAGTAAGTTTGTTTGCACAGACCATCAAACAACCTGTGTACCTAACTGTTTAATAATCCCTCAATCTAATTAAAATTAGTTCCACTATTACATGTGGATCTAACACCAGCCAGTTGGAGCTCATGTCCACCAATCAAAAACCTTACTTGCAGAATCCTGCCAGTGATTTAAAAATAATTTGAAAACATTCCGAATTATCCTGAGGGTATACGATATGTTTCATGTGAATTACGAATGCCTTATTTAGACCAGTAGAACTAATTTTAATCGGATTGCTAACAACACTGCGTAATCCCCAATGTCCAGGTAACATTTCGTCTGTAAATAATAATTTAAATATTGACCAATCACACTTAGCCTGTTATAACGTTATTTGGGAGCATACAAATTCTAAAAATATCGGGCGAGTCTATTTTAGTGGCCGCAGTACAGCGAACCATACCAATGCGTACGGGGTGGGTTATCAGTCTTCAATTTTACATTAAAAATTATTTATTTATTTATAAAAAAAACCCAAACTAAATCAGTCTTCAGTTTTACATTACAAATTATTTATTTTATAAAATAAAACATATTTTAAGGCATTCGTAATTCACACGAAACATGTCGTATACCCTCAGTATAATTCGAAATGTTTTCAAATTATTTTTAAATCACTGGCAGGATTCTGCAAGTAAGGTTTTGATTGGTGGACATGAGCTCCAACTGGCTGGTGTTAGATCCACATATAATAGTGGAGCTAATTTTAATTAGATTGATAATCCCTATTACTTCTCATCACCTTAAGTATTATGTTACAAGCAATAAAATTTGGTTAGCCGAGTTGCTGTGCTGAACGCTGTTCTTAGAATGATCACATCCCAGATGTCCCAGCACTATATCTGCCAGTTCTCCCTTTGCACTTATCTCTCATCACCCACCGATACCGTTACCGTGAAGTGTAAACATTTAATTCAATCTTTGAACACTAAGTGCCCCAGAATTATCATTTTAGTTCAGTTCCGACCCCTACCTGAAGTGAATTTTATTGGCTCGTTGGAAAAGTGTAAGCCCACTACATCCGTTTCTCTCTCACTGTCCATTAACTAGTGTTGAGAATCGGTTGGAATTCTATCATCAACCATCGGTTATAATCCGTTTGCGCATCAACCTTTTAACCATAAAAGCATTTTATGGTTAAAAGAATTTTAACCATAAGCATTGTCGTGTTCACATAGATATTCTCAAATTTATCTTTTATTAAATATTTAATATCCTTTTTCTGTATGTACATATGAAAACAAATACCAATCCCAGCATATTTACAATTCCATCATCAAACAATTTATCACACAATCGATTTTTATCAACGATCATCACATCGGTAGAGACAACACCACTAACCATTAACGACTAACCATAAATCTCTGGCTTCAGAACAGACGGCGCAGATAACTGATGTATTTGCTCAAAATAGCGTGCTTGGACCGAACGTGGATACAAGGACGAAACTAAATTATATTGCCATGTTAATTCATTATCTTCTTTGTTGCACAAATATTAATTTAATAGTTTGCATCCTATCCATCCATTCGGTATTATTCTACCTTAGTATGGCCAGATAATAAAATAATGAGTTTTGGTTTGTTTGCTTGTCAGGATAAATATATATTTAATAAGACGAGTTGTTTCCCTTTAGTAAGACCAAAAGTAACTTCTTGTTCCTACTTTCAAGATCACCATGGTACATAATAAACAAATATAAGTGCTTTTCATTTGAATCAAATTTGTATGAACGTCAAGAGATTTCAAATTCCATGCAATTTAACGGAATTAATTACACTAAGGGCGTTTTTTAATAATACACCGTCTGGTTATATCATCTGTTTATGACAAACTACGGTAAACAAAAGTTAACATTAGTTTTGAAAATTGTCTTTGTTCGACTCATTAGAATGCATATTGTAAAATAATTGTTGTAATATTCAGGGCCGTAGCTAGGATTTTGTGTTGGGGGGGGGGGGGGGGGTGGCAACTGAGTAGTTAATAGTCTAAAACTCCTTAAACGGTTAAGAAGATAATTTTCTTTCAGTTTCTATAATTTTTCCGAATTTTTTTCTGCCCCGCCCCCCCACCCGCTAGCTACGGCCCAGATATTAGATTTGTGAACCTAATGGATTAAAAGTCCATTCTTTATTGTCGATGCTTAAAACGTCCATATAATGATCATGTATTGTTTTCGCAGAGTGGTCTTCATTTCGAGCAATATTACGGTTCGAAAATAGTTTCGAACACCTTTTATGGAAGACCATATATTTATTAAGTGATTTGCATATATTTTCTCAGTTGTAATAGTTTGTAAAACAAAGATTTCGTTTTAAAACGTTTGAAAAACATAATATTTATGGCTTTTTCAGCCATTAAAAGTCATTTAAGAGCGACGTAAGGGGAAACAACTGTGTTTGTGTACACATTTGTCCTGATATATATATATATACTCTTCAAAAAAAGAAACGCAAAAGGGTACAAATGGGTTATAACTCCGATTTTATGTTTCCTACCGGTTCATGCTTTGTGAATATAAGGTCATTGCATGTCCCAAACACATTCCCACGGTTACATTCGATAAAACGCAGCTACTGTAAAATAAAGTTTCAAAATGTGAATATTCGCAAAAACGCAGCCACGTGCAAACCATGTCACCACTGCACGTGCGTTGTCTGCACGTGCAACATGAACACCGACAGTATAAAAGTGCAGGGTGTTCGCTTGCCTGGCCTCTGTATCTGGCCGACAGTTGACAATCCAGGACATGCCACGTCTCAGTGAACCGCAGAGAAACAATGCCATCGGCCGACTAGACGCAGGCGAATCCAGAACGGCCGTTGCCAGGGCATTCCATGTGTCCCCAAGCACCATCTCCAGACTGTGGGACCGTTACTAGCAACATGGATCAACATGTGACCTCCCTAGATCCAGTTGACCACGGGTCACTACCCCCGGGCAGGACCGCTACATCCGGGTACGCCACCTTCGGGAACGATTGACTACTGCCACCTCCACAGCCGCAGCAATGCCAGGTTTGCGCAGGATATCCGACCAGACCGTACGGAACCGCCTACGTGAGGTAGGAATTCGTGCCAGACGTCCAGTTCGAGGTGTCATCTTAACACCACAACACCGTCGACTCCGACTGCAGTGGTGCCAGATTCATCGACAATGGCCTCAACTGCGATGGAGACAGGTGTGGTTCAGTGACGAGTCCCGATTTCTGCTCCGACGTCATGATGGAAGATGTCGCGTGTATAGGCGTCGTGGTGAACGTTATGCGGCAAACTGCGTGCAGGAAGTGGACAGATTCGGCGGGGGTAGTGTCATGGTGTGGGCAGCCATCTCACACACTGGCAGAACTGACCTGGTCCACGTGCAGGGCAACCTGAATGCACAGGGCTACATTGACCAGATCCCCCGGCCACACATCGTTCCAGTTATGGCCAACGCCAACGCAGTGTTCCAACATGACAACGCCAGGCCTCACACAGCACGTCTCACAACGGCTTTCCTACAGAACAACAACATTAATGTCCTTCCTTGGCCATCGATATCACCGGATTTGAACCCAATTGAGCATCTATGGGACGAGTTGGACCGACGCCTCCGACAGCGACAACCACAGCCCCAGACCCTGCCCGAGCTGGCAGCAGCCTTGCAGGCCGAGTGGGCCACCATCCCCCGGGACGTCATCCGTACTCTGGTTGCTTCAATGGGCAGGCGGTGCCAGGCAGTTGTCAACACACGCGGAGGCCACACCCGGTATTGACTCCAGATGACCTTGACCTTGGTGGTGTGTCCTATCACTTACTCACAATGGACTAGAGTGAATTGTGAACAATCCTGCAACATTTGGTAATTATCGGACTCACCATTCAATAATTAAATCAATTCTCCAAATGTTACGACAATGTGGTTTTGCGTTTCTTGTTTTGAAGAGTATATATATATATATATATATATATATATATATATATATATATATATATATATATATATATGTTACAGTCAATGTGTAAAACCAGGCAATCTGTAAAGTAACTGATTCACTCAGGCACTCTGTAATAGTATATTGCCGAAATATTTCAGGCAATATACACATTGCCTGACTTTTCAAGGTAATTTCTAGACACATTGCCTGAAATGAAAGATCCACCATTCATTGAAAGCAATTGTTGTAAAGGTAAACACACCTAGTGACAAAATGCAATATTATGTAAAATTATGTAATTTATTTCAAATAAAAATCTCCACAAAAACGTTCTCCAAAAACAAAACACTTACGAAAAGCTTGACATCAAAGTAATTAAGATTCAAAATATTGCTTTTAATCTCACACTGTCTTAATCTGTTAATTCTATACTTTGAAAGAATAATCGTAACGGTTAATTACCTTAAAATAGATTGTTTTTTCAATGGATTAGAAGCCCGTTCATGATAACTTTTGATGTTAACCTGTCTTAATATGGTATATGAATGTTTTTGCAACGGATTACAAGGCCTTATTCGGTACTGATGCACGAATTGGATTGCGTACCTCTGTCTTACCAACTGACATTCTGGAACGCATGGTGTCTGAAGAGGATCTCATTGCAGTATATGCTACAACAGACAGTTCATCAAACATTATCAATACTTAAAAAAATCATTTAACAACGTTTTATTTTACATCTAGAACAACCAGCTCAACTCTCAGTGCAGCAAGAGAACATCTATATTCAACGTAAGCGAGCAGCTGATGGTCAGATGGCACAAGCAGAACGCATGGTCAAACGAAGTCGTCTGGAGCATGTTGCTGGTAACCCAGGAGACAACGTGACCATTCCTATCCCTTTGGTAGACCGTGGTAAAGGGGATCCTCGTAGCATCATGGGTGTGATTGTTGATCGAGATCAAAATGACTTGTACTGCATTGCAGTTCACGCAGGACTACTTAAAGGACGATACAGCAGGAACCAGTTTGATTTATGTAACCAAAAGTTATATACTTTAAGTGACATGTGTACCGACATTGAGTTGGGACTCAGACATGCAGTGAAAGACGAGTCATTGGGTGGAGGTCAGGGCTACGCAAAATGTAATTGTGCTATTAGTGACAAACGATGCTCATCAAACCGCTGCAAGTGCTACAAGGCAGGTGTAAAGTGCAGTAGCAGATGCCACTCCAGTCTGACCTGTCTAAATAAATAAATGCGTAGAAGCGCTAGTTTGTAAATATTTTAATGATGTATGTGATGTATGTTTTAATGCATTTATCTCATATCCGTAGTAAAAATATTCAAATTGTTTAATGATTTGCATCTATGTATGTTTTAATGTATTTATCTCAACTCTGTAGCAAAAATATTCAAATTGTTTTAATGATGTATGTGATGTATGTTTTAATGCATTTATCTCAAAACCGTAGCAAAAATATTCTAATTGTTTTAATGATGTGCATCTTGTGATTAATTATCCATTATGTGAATTAAATAATATTGCATTTTGTCACTAGTTGTGCTTACCTTTATAACAATTGCTGTCAATGAATGATGGATCTTTCATTTCAGGCAATGTGTCTAGAAATTACCTTGAAAAGTCAGGCAATGTGTATATTGCCTGAAATATTTAGGCAATATACAGATTGCCTGAGTGAATCAGTTACTTTACAGATTGCCTGAAATTTTCAGGCACTCTACAGATTGCCTGTTTTTACACATTGACTGTAACATATATATATATATATATATATATATATATATATATATATATATTGTTTTTTTGTTTTTTTTAATTTAAAACAAAGTGAAATACACTTTACAAGGCAAGAACTTCATCACAGGAAGACTTTCTCCAATATTTAATGTTAATAAAAAATTCCGAGATATGATATTTGAGAAGAAATGATATTTTCTACAATGCTTTTAGTTCTTGAAAAATGCCGTTGATCATTATAACAATAGGTCACACCGGGTCAAAATTCAGGGTGGGTGAGTCTTGGAGAGGACATTTTGCTTAGCTATTATATCTAATAGCATCTAATAGTATTTACATCCTGAGAATGAACTAAAGGCACTCTGTCACGGATGGTTGACCTAATTAATGACCTAACAAGTACTTTATTTACAATGTCGCTAAAAGTGCTTTATTTAATCATCTACATAACTACCATAACCCACTAATTACTGATATTTTGTAAAAATAATTGAATTATGTCAACGGTCCATAATTCAGGAAAAAATAACGGCTATTTGGAGCGAAGAGGTGTACGTATTATTTTTGTAGTCACGTGATGGGCAACCCCCGAATAATTGCAATGTCAAAACGATTTGCCAAGCTCGTATAACGAGAACGCTTGACCGTCCTATGCGACGTAGGGTAAATCGAATGAAAAACAATGAAAATAAGTTATAAAAAGATATATAAACATGTACTGAATGATAATAAGCTTATACATTAATTTATTTTAGCAAAAGAAGCATTTTAAACGACGACGATTCGACTAGTTAGGCCTATGCATGTACACATAAATTTATCGTTTGTTGTTCGCGGAAAAATCTAAACACCTAAACACCGCATTAATTTTTCAGTTTGTCAAATTTATTATTATATAAAATATGCCATAACCCCATGGGTAATTACAAATGGTTTGGAATAGGAATTACTACATTTTTAAAGAATACTGTGAACTAGACGGTGTTTATATACGAAGTGGCTATATATACGACGGCCGGCAGAAATAATATGGGTTAGGTGTAGGGTTAGGGTTATGAAAATCACACAGTAATAATAAAGAGTCATTAATTTTGTCAAGGTTAACTTAAACGTGCATTGTCTGGAATATTTTTTATTATTTAAGCATTTAGAACAGAAAATCCCATTACGTTTGGTGCATATAAGACGCCGCACTCCGAATTGGTTTCACTACACTGGCTTTTCTAAGTTAAAAATAAACCCACTATTTTGAAAGTGGGACACTTTTGCCGGGCTCCCTCTGGGCTAAAAATAGTACGGTTCGGCTATTGTTGCATTACTAAAACCGAGCGGATTCTAGCAGCCAATTCCTAGCAGCCAATTACGCTAGCAGCCAATTTCAGCAGACCCTCATGGCGACGTTCTAAACACCGGACTCATACAGCTTTCGATTGTTACCTGTATTTCACACACTTTTAAACAAACTGTTATGCTAATTTTTAGTATTCACTACAACTTAAGAATTTTAGAGTTTTAAAGAGTATCTTTATATAATAACAACACAAAAACAAAATAACAACCAAGACTCATTTTCACAGTCTTATTGTTACTAATATCCGTATAAATACAACTTAACCGTTTTATTAAGCACTTTTATAATATTTGAAGTATCACTTTAAAAATCAGTCTGTACTACGGTAATGTAGGATGTTCAACTAGTTTCGTATAGCCCACACCACAACACACATTATAAAAGGCGTATGAGTCCGGTGTTTAGAACGTCGCCATGCGTGTCTGCTGAAATTGGCTGCTAGCGTAATTGGCTGCTAGGAAGTGGCTGCTAGAATCCGCTCGGTATTACAAAATGGCGAGAATTGTTCTGGCCTCAGACCACAATTAATTTCGCTATATGTTTCTATATAGCCTTAGTGGCTATAACATTTTTATTAATATCAGCAGGCCTGTGATGTTTTGTATGTACCTTTGCCTGCATGGGGGACACATACCCTGAAAAGGACAACCCCTGTTGTCCAGCTCTTTCTCCCAGCATATTGGTTTAAACAGACACACCCTCTAAACCAGGCCGGAGTACACCCATTTTACACAAAAAGCACTACTTTTGCATGGGCCGGAATTACCAC
Organism: Gigantopelta aegis; assembly: GCF_016097555.1. Classification (NCBI taxonomy): domain Eukaryota; kingdom Metazoa; phylum Mollusca; class Gastropoda; order Neomphalida; family Peltospiridae; genus Gigantopelta; species Gigantopelta aegis. The sequence goes on from NC_054706.1 coordinate 21,269,509, forward strand.
AAACAAGTCTTCAATGTCAACAAGTTACACATGTTTACAAACTACATGCTATCCCCTGTCACTTCAGTCAAACAGTTGCCACTTCATAGCTGTCTGCCATGAAATAATCACAGTCAAACAGCAGACTACTTGCGCGGTGAAACTTCCGGATTTTCGACAACCAAATGGGAAGATAACTGTAATCTGAGGCCTTCTAACTGGCTAGTAAGCATTTGACGATATGCGTTAATGACGACAACTCGCAAGTGAATTAAAAGTGCAGTTATGCTTGTATTTGAACTTAGAACTTGATTATATACGATTGAAACCAGACATTGCAGCTTTAATTTTTTTAAATCTGCAATAAAATTTGGGTATGGCGCCATACCCATTTTACCTTGCTACCGTATATGAATAGCGTAATATCGCCCCTGCAGTACTATAATAATAATAATAATAATAATAATAATAATAATAATAATTATTATTATCTGTAAAAGAAGATAAATACACACCAACTACTGACAGTACACAAACTAACAGCGGGGGCTTGTAACTGGAAACAGTCTGAAGAAAACGTGTTATCTGTTTTCGAACAGTCAGTGTACCACTATTGTTACAGATAAGTATAATTAATAATTATGATTCGGTAAGACAGTTTAGCTAGTTTCGCAGATCGGTACGGTTAGAGGACATTATTTTGTGTATTAAGCAAAAATGATTGTGCCACAATTTGTTTTTTGTCTGTGCAGGCACACATCCATCTCCTTGTACAAGCTTTTTTTTTTTTTGTGATACATTTTTCGGGGAACATGTCTCGACCCCTCACCATAAACTTCGCTCGCCTCCGTGTAGACCTCCTCCCCATGCTAAAATCCCTGCACACGCGTCTGCAGTGGTACTGTGTACGGAGCTCCGTAAAAAACACACAAAAAAACAAACAAACAAAAAACAAACAACAAACAAATTAAACAACAAAATAACCCTCGTTCCCCCCCCCCCCATCCCCCCAAAATAAATAAAATAAAAATAAATAATAATAATAATCGCTTGCTCAATCCCCTGCTTTTAGCAAATTTTGTTTTCTGTTGTTTTGTTCCCCGATAATTGTCCTCCCCTTGCTAAACCCCTGCACACGCGCCCGCAATGGTCCTGTGTACGATAGCTCCGTAAAAAACCGAAACCCCCCAAAACTCCCAGAAAAAACCCCCCAAAAACAAAAACCAATAATAAAAACAATAAAAAATAAAAATAAACCAAATAATAAAACAAATAATAATAATAAACAAAAATCGTGAGTTTATGTTCCAACTATTTATTATTTTATTTCAGCGTATTCGCCGGTGTTTTTTTTTTTTGGGGTGGGGGGGTGGGGGGGGGGTGTGTCAAGAAATAATATATTCTAAATTATTTTGAAGTCTCTACGGCGGCCGTGCACTGTATACTAGTATACAATTCAAAGGTACTTTACACGGCTGTCGTATATATAGCCTCATCAATACTCGGTTTTGTCGTACGTTTCAGACTCCTAATAAAAGAGTTCCAATTTTTAAAAATGATACTGCTCATAGGTTGTCATGGGATTCCCACATTTTCATGGTTCAATTAAAATGTTTTGGGTGATACAGTAGCAAGGTGTGGTATTCCAAATTAATGTAATTGTCATTTATAATCCATATTTAGAGAAATAAGCCCACTAATCATATTAGACACTGCCAGAAGTGATGAATTATTGCATGTTTAGAGCGCTCTCCAACAACCTGATTCGTTTTCATTGGATCCTATCGCTTTCATTTAAGGTTACACTGAACCAAAACCATTCCTATTGCTGGTAAAGATAACGTTTACTAATACAAGTTATATAAGCAGCTTATCAACACACACAGGCAGTAGACCAATAAACAAAATGTGGCTTCTCATAGTCAGTCAACCTGCAAGAAAATGTGGGGTCACATACCATTAAGGAGATTTGGTGAATGTTTTAATAATTAGCAACACTCGTTTTTTGCTGAAAACCATTTTGGATGTAGGCTACCCTGCACTTGTTTCAATTTCTAGTGTATACTGCACAACAGTTGTGCACTAAATACAAGTGTAGTCATTTATTGGCAATGGATAATAGTACTTGGACAAACAATCAATATCCAGTCAGGAGCGCAACTGCTTTTACTCTGTAAATATGCGAGCACTCAATCTCCTGAACAAGCTTCACGGGTTGGGAAACAACCGTTCTGAAAAGTAGTTATAAGTACGAAGGCCCATATTTGCCAATTCAAGCCCCCACCTCCAAAAACAACAACAACAAACAATCAAACATCACCCACCCCAAAAAACACCAACCGAAAACAAACAGAAAACCCCCCCATCCCTCCAATCAGGTGCACACACGTACACACTCAAACCCAACAACTACAAAAACATACACCCTCACGGTTTTGAAAACGACCGTTCTAGAAATTACTTATAAGTGCGGACGCCAATAATGCTTCACATTTAATCTCTTCCCAACTATCAAATATCGGATTCCTCGGGAGCGTTATCTATGCAGTGAACCCCGAATGCCATAAGGCAGATATTTCATTTGATTTATCGATCTAGTTATTGTATTTTATATATATATATATATATATATATATATATATATATAACAAATCGCGGACAGTTCATGTTTTTAACACACTGTAACGCACGATTCCAAGCAGTTATGTTAAATGTTTTTTATTTATATTATCTCCGTAAAAACAGTGTTGACTGCGCAGAACAAAACTTTTCAAAAACACAGGTAAGTATATATTTAAAATCTTACCTTTTTTATTTGTTCTGAACAAAGGATGAGGTTGAGGATGCCACTAAATACAATAATTACGAGATTAAGATTATGTTATTGTTGGGCTCTCTCTCTCTCTCTCTCTCTCTCTCTCTCTCTCTCTCTCTCTCTCTCTCTCTCTCTCTCTCTCTCTCTCCTTTTTTTCTTTCTTTCTTTTTCTCCACGTTCGTCTTTCTACTTCTACAGTGCTGCTTGGAAACTGTAGTTGGCGTCCACGTCCCCAGCAACAGCGCAACACATCAAAGAAAAAAGGTAATAATAATATAGAGCGGCTACTTAATTTTTTTCCCAAATACGATTTTTGTCTGAAAACCATATTTTCATGACTTGCAAGCAGTGAGTAAAATATGGCTTTTACACAACACAATGTTCTATTTATTATATACATTTTCCCTTATTTTTGAGAAGAAAAATAACAACACTATTAGAAAAATAATTTAAAGCAAACCCTCAAGATAAATAAACCAGAGAGGGGGAGAGAGATAGAGAGAGAGAGAGAGAGAGAGAGAGAGAGAGAGAGAGAGAGAGAGAGAGAGAGAGAGAGAGAGAGAGAGAGAGAGAGAGAATCGCCCATGGAAATCTTTTTGCCAGAGAGAGGAAAAGAAGAAGAAATGAAAAGTTTAAAAATTACATTCTATTATTATTTTGTTGGACTTCTTATTTTTTTTTATTGAAAACAAATGAAATGGTATACAAATATTGTATTTATGACTGTTAATAATAATGATTGTTTTGATTAAATAATTATAAGTGTATTACATTTCGTCAATATGTGTGAAAATTATATTTTGGAATTTTATTTTCACATAGAAATTTTAAGTATCGCTTTTAAACACAAACAAAACTGGGGAAACTTCAAAGAGTCATGAAATAAAAAGATACAGATATAATAAATGGGAAACAATGGGATACATATTATGTCTGTATTGTAAGTAACCTCACTTTTTTTTCTTTTTTTAAAAACTTGGATTTGTGTTCTAAGACTAATGACGACGGCAGGGCCTATCAGGTTATTTTGAAACAGTTGTTAATGGAAATAACGTTTTTGTCACTTGCACACTAGTACTTTATATTTTCATAGCTATTTTGTCATTTATATTTTATCAAATTAATAATTCAATAATTCTATCAAAAACGTGCCGCCATAATACATTGATGCAATGTTTCGGTGGAACTAGGACCTCTCGGAGAAAAAAAACTTACAGAAAATGAACTGGACCATGAGCTTTCAAAAAGAAATTTCTGTCAAAATTAGCGTTAAAGGTATATTGTCACAGACCACTGACCTATTTAATGGTCTAACAAAGTATTACCTGAACAAAAATAATTTGATTTGTTCCTAAATGTACTTTATTCAACCATCTTCATAACCACCATACTACATTTATTAATGATAGTTTGTAAAACTAATTGAATTATGGCAATGGTCCATAATTCACCTACTAAAATTACCGAGAGGGTTGACTTGGATTTCACTCCATCATGGTTCAGTTAAGGTGATGCGACAGCTAGATTTGGTTTCCAACAATTACAGTAAATTTTATTTATTATCTATTTTTAGAGAAATAAGGTCTTTAAATCCGTGACAGTAAGCCTTTAATTGATAACGGTCAAATTAATAATTATTTAGTAATACTGCTGTGAAAACGTACCTGACAAATGACTGTCCAAATAACAAAACATGAATCGAAGTTAACGTAATTATTTGGCTTCGTACACAATAAGGTTTAGATATTTTATTGTCATATCCATTTTTAGTGTGCAGACAGAATGTCAATGGACAAAATGTCTACCATGGATGTGGTATCCGAGTCAAAATGTAAACCTTTTTGTGTATGTGTGTTTGTAGGTGTGTATTGTGTGTATATGTGTGGGTGTATTATGTATGTATGTATGTGTATATATATACAGAGAGAGAGAGAGAGAGAGAGAGAGAGAGAGAGAGAGAGAGAGAGAGAGAGAGAGAGAGAGAGAGAGAGAGAGAGAAGAGAGAGAGAGAGAGAGAGAGAGAGAGAGAGAGAGAGAGAGAGAGAGAGAGATATGTATCGCTCAGTACAAAATTTGGAATAATTAGAGGATTCTCCCTTGTTAGATGTATACCTCATCAACCAACGTGTCTTTGATAAAATGAAAGTGGTGATTTGATTGGTCAAATGAAAGGTTATACTATGATAAGGGTTTTTGTTTTGTTTTTCACAAATTATGTATAATCTGAATGTTGACATTTTGACCTGGGTTCGACTTTAATAGCTGACATTTTGACCGTTGACATTGTTTCCGCTGATATTGTGACCGTTGACATTTTGACCATTGATATTTAAACCGTTGACATTCTGTCCTACATCATTTTTGATAGGTGCAGTTGTTTAACTTGCAAACTTATTTTTTCAAATACTTTCAGATGCAAAGGCAATCATCAAACTTAAAAAGACGATGTCACACTGACATAAATAATTAGACAAGGTAATTTACAAGGGAGGTAACTGAAGCATGAACATGTTTCACCTACAATAAGTTCTGACAATTAAAATATACAAATATGATATCTATTTATATACAGAAACCATATATACATCGTTAAAAGTGTATGTTTATCTCTACATGACAGGCTTGTTTCGCGAGAGAGTTGAATTGCTCTCACTCATCAGACGTAGATTTAATTACACCGTCAACGGAAAGCTGATGACGTAATGGACTCTGTGACGTCGAGGTTACGTCACTATGCAGGTCTATAGGTGATGTGTGGTATGCGCACAGAAGGTATTTGCGTCTGCGTCGACATGCTGATACGAGTTCATTCTTGGAGTTTAGTGTGCTGGTTTCAGGTTTATACATTATGAACAGTTTTTCCTTCAGGTAGAGGTTACATCTTTTGCTCGCTGGAGAGTATGGCTTTGCTTTGGATAAAATTTTCCACTTAATGGTATATATATATATATATATATATATATATATATATATATATATATATATATATATATGTATGTATGTATGTATGTATGTATGTATGTATGTATGTATGTATGTATATATATATATATATATATATATATATATATATATCTATATATATATATATATATATACTCTTCAAAAGAAGAAACGCAAAACCACATTGTCGTAACATTTGGAGAATTGATTTAATTATTGAATGGTGAGTCCGATAATTACCAAATGTTGCAGGATTGTTCACAATTCACTCTAGTCCATTGTGAGTAAGTGATAGGACACACCACCAAGGTCAAGGTCATCTGGAGTCAATATCGGGTGTGGCCTCCGCGTGTGTTGACAACTGCCTGGCACCGCCTGCCCATTGAAGCAACCAGAGTACGGATGACGTCCCGGGGGATGGTGGCCCACTCGGCCTGCAAGGCTGCTGCCAGCTCGGGCAGGGTCTGGGGCTGTGGTTGTCGCTGTCGGAGGCGTCGGTCCAACTCGTCCCATAGATGCTCAATTGGGTTCAAATCCGGTGATATCGATGGCCAAGGAAGGACATTAATGTTGTTGTTCTGTAGGAAAGCCGTTGTGAGACGTGCTGTGTGAGGCCTGGCGTTGTCATGTTGGAACACTGCGTTGGCGTTGGCCATAACTGGAACGATGTGTGGCCGGAGGATCTGGTCAATGTAGCCCTGTGCATTCAGGTTGCCCTGCACGTGGACCAGGTCAGTTCTGCCAGTGTGTGAGATGGCTGCCCACACCATGACACTACCCCCGCCGAATCTGTCCACTTCCTGCACGCAGTTTGCCGCATAACGTTCACCACGACGCCTATACACGCGACATCTTCCATCATGACGTCGGAGCAGAAATCGGGACTCGTCACTGAACCACACCTGTCTCCATCGCAGTTGAGGCCATTGTCGATGAATCTGGCACCACTGCAGTCGGAGTCGACGGTGTTGTGGTGTTAAGATGACACCTCGAACTGGACGTCTGGCACGAATTCCTACCTCACGTAGGCGGTTACGTACGGTCTGGTCGGATATCCTGCGCAAACCTGGTATTGCTGCGGCTGTGGAGGTGGCAGTAGTCAATCGTTCCAGAAGGTGGCGTACCCGGATGTAGCGGTCCTGCCCGAGGGTAGTGACCCGTGGTCGACCGGATCTAGGGAGGTCACGTGTTGATCCATGTTGCTGGTAACGGTCCCACAGTCTGGAGATGGTGCTTGGGGACACATGGAATGCCCTGGCAACGGCCGTTCTGGATTCGCCTGCGTCTAGTCGGCCGATGGCATTGTTTCTCTGCGGTTCACTGAGACGTGGCATGTCCTGGATTGTCAACTGTCGGCCAGATACAGAGGCCAGGCAAGCGAACACCCTGCACTTTTATACTGTCGGTGTTCATGTTGCACGTGCAGACAACGCACGTGCAGTGGTGACATGGTTTGCACGTTGCTGCGTTTTTGCGAATATTCACAGTTTGGAACTTTATTGTACAGTAGCTGCGTTTTATCGAATGTAACCGTGGGAATGTGTTTGGGACATGCAATGACCTTATATTCACAAAGCATGAACCGGTAGGAAACATAAAATCGGAGTTATAACCCATTTGTACCCTTTTGCGTTTCTTTTTTTGAAGAGTTATATACATATATATATATATATATATATATATATATATATATATATATATACACATACATATACATACACACACACACACACATATATATATATATATATATATATATATATATATATATATATATATATATATATATATATATATATATATATATATACATAGACATATACATACACACACACATATATATATATATATATATATATATATATATATATATATATATATATATATATATATATATATATATATATATATATATATATATATACATATATATATATATATTATATATGTGTGCAATACATTCTAATATGTTGAATGCTGTGATGCTGTCATCGAATTTCTTGCTCAAAACACATTTCGATATTATCTTGAAACGCAATTAATATTTAAGCTCCCGTCTTTCTTTATTTTTGAGGTGGAGAACAACCGGATATTCTACGTGGATAACAGTCCACATTGACGCACACAGACAAACCGCCATCATCCGCTAAAAACAAACGACAGGCAGGAGGGAAACACTACTGACATTTCCAAATGCAAACACAGTGATCAGATACATCAGATTAATGGAAATAGTACTAGTACTCACAATTCCACGGGAACTAATAAAAAGATAATAAAGAAGAAGAAGAAGAAGAAGAAGCTATGTACTGAAGAACTAATTTTGACAAATATAAAGAATTTGGCAATCAGTTCACCACCTTTATAACATTGCCAGCATCTAAATTGCACAGCAATGATAAAAGAAAACAATAGAAAACAAAACAAATCATGAACAGCACTGTTTTCCAGATGTCCGTAACGCCTAGCACACAGCCTAGTGGCCATCTTCGAGAGTTCGGCCCAGGATTCCGAGTTCAACTAGCAGTCTCTGTTATTGAGTCCATTGTAACCTGCGTCGGAAATGCTCTGACAATCATTGTCATTTACAGAGACTCGGCCCTGAGAACTATGGGAAATAAACATATCGCGTCACTGGCGGCCGCCGATTTGATTGCCGGACTCACGGCTTCTTTTGGTGTCGCTTGGTTCATAAATGAAGACGTGGATACATTCTTGAGTACTAACAAATTCTGCTGTTTACTTTGGTACATCTTGTTTTTCGTCAGTTTTGCAGCATCGCTTTTCAGTAGGTCTCTCATAGCCATGGACCGCTGGATTTTCATAACCTATCCTTTGAGATATTACATGTGGATAACTCCTCTTAAGACGACGTTTTTGATTGGTTCTGCGTGGACAGCTGCCATGTTGTTCGGATTATTACCTGCAGCTATTAATACTTTTGATACCTTAGGTGTATGTGTTACCCAGACAGCAACCACTGAAGCATATTTAACTTATGGGATTGGTGTAATACTTTTCGGTAGTTGTGCGATTTCGTTTATATTTTATTTTAAAATATTTCTCATTGCCAGAAAACAGAAATGTTCGACTCGTGCACAGAGCGTCATTCGTGATCAGGTTAACTACCGCAGCAGTTATAGAGAGATTAAGATTATGTTTCTCATATGTTGCATAACCTTCTTTTGCTGGATTCCCTTCTACATTGAAAACTTGCCACATGTTCCCGCAATATCTTACCAAGCTTCGAATTTTATCATGTCTCTGGCCCTATTGAATTCTTGTGCCAATTTTTTTTTATATTCTGCCAAAAATGCAGCATTTCGCAAATCGTTTATAAAATTACTTCCACGCTTTGAACACAGAGTGGACAGAACATAAATGTTCAACATGTCATGTCTCGTAACAATATACAATTTGGAATTTCTTTTCAGCATGTTTGTAAAACTCCAGCTATATGGTAACTCATACAGTTATTTTGACACGTGGTCTAGAGTGTGAAAGTGGAAACCCTCTTACGCCACATACATTGCTGTAGCTGGGGGAATTGGTTGTAAGAGAAACGCCAATCGGGTATTGGTCTACTAGCCATGACACTACAGACGATTGGTGTTAGTTTGTCAGATTTTCAGCATGTCTCTTATAGCCCTGGATTGCTGGATATTTATAACCTTTCATTTGATGTATTATTGTATTTATGATTGGTCTTTCGTGGATAGAGGCCATTGTGTTTCGATTATTGCATGCAGCTATAAATACTTTTGATACTGTTGGCATATTACTTACAGAGGCGGATCTAGAGGGTAGGGGCCCGCCCCCCTAAATTTTGTGAGTTATAATTTTATTATATATTCATTTCAATTTTTTCACGATCCCTCTCCAAACCTCACCCAAAGTTCCCCTGGCATTTCACCTCTTATACAGTGGTCCCTCAGGAACATTTAACTTGGGGTGTTGGTACAATACTAAGTCGTTTTAGTAGTTGTGCGATCTTTTAAAATTTTTATTTAAAAGTATTTTTCATTGCCCCCCCCCCCCCCAAAAAAAAAAAAAAAAAAAAAAAAAAAAAAAAAAAAAAGAAAAAAAAAAAAAAAAAGAAAGAAAGTAAAACGCAGGAGTAGCACAATAGAGTTCAAGGTAACAGATGTAGCAGTTACCGAGATATTAAAATTTTATGTTTGGTATGTTGCATAACCTGTTCTTGTTTGGTTCCTTTTTACTTTGAAAAATGCTAACATTGCTACATCTCGTTAGAAATGTCTAATTTCATTCTTTGTCTAGATTTGTTGAAATTGTGTATCAGTTTCATATTCTGGGGGAAAAAAGCAGCATTTCAAAAATTGTATCTACAATTGTAAAAGGCCTACATTTAAAAAGACATGGATTGTAAATATTCTTTAAAATGTCCTGTGTAGAAATACAATTTTGAATATTTTAATGCTTTAACTTTTGATTATGTTGTCAGTGTCTACATGAACATATAATATACTTTGAATTTATTTTATAAGAAAAGAAAGTGAATGTCCTGATTATAAATACAGGGCTCGAATTTAACGACGGTACCAACAGCAATTGCCATCGTTAAGATATAAATTGTCGTAGGTCGAGATCATCACCGACGGAACAAAAGGGCCGTCGGTATAGCTCCTCAATGATGGCAAAATGTTTACATCTAAAATATATCTACATACAGCAAAATACCTTTCAGTCTTATTTATTGGCTAAAAAAAGTCTTCTTTTGTTTTTTCAATTGTTTTAAATTGCTGTCGGTGGGCCGTTTCACCTACAGCAATTCTTTTTTAAATTGCCGTGGGAGACAACTTGTTAAGTTCGAGCCATATTTAAAATGCTGTCACAAACCAAGAGATGCGATTTGGAGGGCCAGGCCACCATCCCCACCGTTCCTCCACAACCACGCTAATGATCAATATTGAGTGAATCCTACATATTAACTATTGATAACGATACACAGAGGAAATAACATTATCTGAATCTATTAAACAAGACAGACACCACCTCCCCCCCTCGAAGCACATATAGTAATTTCCCAGTGTCACATTTGCCAGAGTATTAAGCATAAAACAGGCAGACGATAACGCGAGACCCAGATTCTAATCGGAACTATTAATACCAAAGCAGACATAATCGTCGATATAATAATATTAATATGATAATGGACTGGCTGGAGTGTGAATTATTCATTGGAACAATCCATATCTATGCAGTAATTAAACAAATATATGTGACAATAATTTTGCTACCAGCAGTCCAATGAATGACATGTACTTTACAGTTGAAACAATATGGACATCACATATTCTGAAATGTCTGTACTGATTAACGCAACGAAGATCGACGGACATCTCCGAGAATGTGACCGTGGATTATCGATTATTGAGTCTATTGTAACCTGCGTTGGAAATGCTCTGACAAGCCTTGTCATTTACAGAGACTCGGCCTTGAGAACTCTGGGAAATAAGTATATCGCGTTCCAAAATAGGTTACACACGGCTTACCGGACACAAGAAGGAAACATGTTATCCGCTGTGAGAAAACACAATCCAAAATTATTCTACAGATAATTTAGGAAGCGAAACAAATCTGTTGAACTGTGATATGACACTAGATCATTTTTAAAAAATCACTTTAAAGAACGTGTAGGCACTGTGGATTAGTGAGACTACAGATTCAGCAGAAGACAATGAAACAGACCGTGACGACGTCGACGCCCTGTGTGCGGAATTTGAATGTGCTAAAACGGAACAAGAAAATTTCACTGTTCTGAGTAACGTTAAATGGAACAAGAGTCCAGAAAAAGATGGCTTAATATAGGAGTATTTTATCGAATGCAAAGATATAATATTACCTATATTATGTTCATTATTTAATAATATTCTGGACATGGGTTACTTTCCCAAAAACTGGACTAACGGTATTATTATTTCTGTGCACAAAATGGTGGTAAAAATGAAGTCAACAATTACAGAGGAATTACCCATATGGATCATTTGTGGAAACTTTTCACGACTGTTATTAATAATAGA